>NC_074694.1:3872296-3904796 GCF_029448725.1 Salvelinus fontinalis
GAGGAAATACACTAATTAACCCAGCATTGTTTTGCTAAACAGAAGAGAGCGCCTGAAGCAGACAGACAGCAGAATTATTAGCTAGTCACCATTGGAGGAAATAAACTAATTAACCCAGCATTGTTTTGCTAAACAGAAGAGAGCGCCTGAAGCAGACAGACAGCAGAATTATTAGCTAGTCACCATTGGAGGAAATAAACTAATTAACCCAGCATTGTTTTGCTAAACAGAAGAGAGTGCCTGAAGCAGACAGACAGCAGAATTATTAGCTAGTCACCATTGGAGGAAATACACTAATTAACCCAGCATTGTTTTGCTAAACAGAAGAGAGCGCCTGAAGCAGACAGACAGCAGAATTATTAGCTAGTCACCATTGGAGGAAATAAACTAATTAACCCAGCATTGTTTTGCTAAACAGAAGAGAGCGCCTGAAGCAGACAGACAGCAGAATTATTAGCTAGTCACCATTGGAGGAAATAAACTAATTAACCCAGCATTGTTTTGCTAAACAGAAGAGAGTGCCTGAAGCAGACAGACAGCAGAATTATTAGCTAGTCACCATTGGAGGAAATAAACTAATTAACCCAGCATTGTTTTGCTAAACAGAAGAGAGTGCCTGAAGCAGACAGACAGCAGAATTATTAGCTAGTCACCATTGGAGGAAATACACTAATTAACCCAGCATTGTTTTGCTAAACAGAAGAGAGCGCCTGAAGCAGACAGACAGCAGAATTATTAGCTAGTCACCATTGGAGGAAATAAACTAATTAACCCAGCATTGTTTTGCTAAACAGAAGAGAGTGCCTGAAGCAGACAGACAGCAGAATTATTAGCTAGTCACCATTGGAGGAAATAAACTAATTAACCCAGCATTGTTTTGCTAAACAGAAGAGAGTGCCTGAAGCAGACAGACAGCAGAATTATTAGCTAGTCACCATTGGAGGAAATACACTAATTAACCCAGCATTGTTTTGCTAAACAGAAGAGAGTGCCTGAAGCAGACAGACAGCAGAATTATTAGCTAGTCACCATTGGAGGAAATACACTAATTAACCCAGCATTGTTTTGCTAAACAGAAGAGAGCGCCTGAAGCAGACAGACAGCAGAATTATTAGCTAGTCACCATTGGAGGAAATAAACTAATTAACCCAGCATTGTTTTGCTAAACAGAAGAGAGTGCCTGAAGCAGACAGACAGCAGAATTATTAGCTAGTCACCATTGGAGGAAATACACTAATTAACCCAGCATTGTTTTGCTAAACAGAAGAGAGCGCCTGAAGCAGACAGACAGCAGAATTATTAGCTAGTCACCATTGGAGGAAATAAACTAATTAACCCAGCATTGTTTTGCTAAACAGAAGAGAGCGCCTGAAGCAGACAGACAGCAGAATTATTAGCTAGTCACCATTGGAGGAAATACACTAATTAACCCAGCATTGTTTTGCTAAACAGAAGAGAGCGCCTGAAGCAGACAGACAGCAGAATTATTAGCTAGTCACCATTGGAGGAAATAAACTAATTAACCCAGCATTGTTTTGCTAAACAGAAGAGAGCGCCTGAAGCAGACAGACAGCAGAATTATTAGCTAGTCACCATTGGAGGAAATACACTAATTAACCCAGCATTGTTTTGCTAAACAGAAGAGAGCGCCTGAAGCAGACAGACAGCAGAATTATTAGCTAGTCACCATTGGAGGAAATACACTAATTAACCCAGCATTGTTTTGCTAAACAGAAGAGAGCGCCTGAAGCAGACAGACAGCAGAATTATTAGCTAGTCACCATTGGAGGAAATAAACTAATTAACCCAGCATTGTTTTGCTAAACAGAAGAGAGCGCCTGAAGCAGACAGACAGCAGAATTATTAGCTAGTCACCATTGGAGGAAATAAACTAATTAACCCAGCATTGTTTTGCTAAACAGAAGAGAGTGCCTGAAGCAGACAGACAGCAGAATTATTAGCTAGTCACCATTGGAGGAAATACACTAATTAACCCAGCATTGTTTTGCTAAACAGAAGAGAGCGCCTGAAGCAGACAGACAGCAGAATTATTAGCTAGTCACCATTGGAGGAAATAAACTAATTAACCCAGCATTGTTTTGCTAAACAGAAGAGAGCGCCTGAAGCAGACAGACAGCAGAATTATTAGCTAGTCACCATTGGAGGAAATAAACTAATTAACCCAGCATTGTTTTGCTAAACAGAAGAGAGTGCCTGAAGCAGACAGACAGCAGAATTATTAGCTAGTCACCATTGGAGGAAATAAACTAATTAACCCAGCATTGTTTTGCTAAACAGAAGAGAGTGCCTGAAGCAGACAGACAGCAGAATTATTAGCTAGTCACCATTGGAGGAAATACACTAATTAACCCAGCATTGTTTTGCTAAACAGAAGAGAGCGCCTGAAGCAGACAGACAGCAGAATTATTAGCTAGTCACCATTGGAGGAAATACACTAATTAACCCAGCATTGTTTTGCTAAACAGAAGAGAGTGCCTGAAGCAGACAGACAGCAGAATTATTAGCTAGTCACCATTGGAGGAAATACACTAATTAACCCAGCATTGTTTTGCTAAACAGAAGAGAGCGCCTGAAGCAGACAGACAGCAGAATTATTAGCTAGTCACCATTGGAGGAAATAAACTAATTAACCCAGCATTGTTTTGCTAAACAGAAGAGAGTGCCTGAAGCAGACAGACAGCAGAATTATTAGCTAGTCACCATTGGAGGAAATACACTAATTAACCCAGCATTGTTTTGCTAAACAGAAGAGAGCGCCTGAAGCAGACAGACAGCAGAATTATTAGCTAGTCACCATTGGAGGAAATACACTAATTAACCCAGCATTGTTTTGCTAAACAGAAGAGAGCGCCTGAAGCAGACAGACAGCAGAATTATTAGCTAGTCACCATTGGAGGAAATACACTAATTAACCCAGCATTGTTTTGCTAAACAGAAGAGAGCGCCTGAAGCAGACAGACAGCAGAATTATTAGCTAGTCACCATTGGAGGAAATAAACTAATTAACCCAGCATTGTTTTGCTAAACAGAAGAGAGTGCCTGAAGCAGACAGACAGCAGAATTATTAGCTAGTCACCATTGGAGGAAATACACTAATTAACCCAGCATTGTTTTGCTAAACAGAAGAGAGCGCCTGAAGCAGACAGACAGCAGAATTATTAGCTAGTCACCATTGGAGGAAATAAACTAATTAACCCAGCATTGTTTTGCTAAACAGAAGAGAGCGCCTGAAGCAGACAGACAGCAGAATTATTAGCTAGTCACCATTGGAGGAAATAAACTAATTAACCCAGCATTGTTTTGCTAAACAGAAGAGAGTGCCTGAAGCAGACAGACAGCAGAATTATTAGCTAGTCACCATTGGAGGAAATAAACTAATTAACCCAGCATTGTTTTGCTAAACAGAAGAGAGTGCCTGAAGCAGACAGACAGCAGAATTATTAGCTAGTCACCATTGGAGGAAATAAACTAATTAACCCAGCATTGTTTTGCTAAACAGAAGAGAGTGCCTGAAGCAGACAGACAGCAGAATTATTAGCTAGTCACCATTGGAGGAAATACACTAATTAACCCAGCATTGTTTTGCTAAACAGAAGAGAGCGCCTGAAGCAGACAGACAGCAGAATTATTAGCTAGTCACCATTGGAGGAAATAAACTAATTAACCCAGCATTGTTTTGCTAAACAGAAGAGAGTGCCTGAAGCAGACAGACAGCAGAATTATTAGCTAGTCACCATTGGAGGAAATAAACTAATTAACCCAGCATTGTTTTGCTAAACAGAAGAGAGCGCCTGAAGCAGACAGACAGCAGAATTATTAGCTAGTCACCATTGGAGGAAATAAACTAATTAACCCAGCATTGTTTTGCTAAACAGAAGAGAGTGCCTGAAGCAGACAGACAGCAGAATTATTAGCTAGTCACCATTGGAGGAAATAAACTAATTAACCCAGCATTGTTTTGCTAAACAGAAGAGAGCGCCTGAAGCAGACAGACAGCAGAATTATTAGCTAGTCACCATTGGAGGAAATACACTAATTAACCCAGCATTGTTTTGCTAAACAGAAGAGAGCGCCTGAAGCAGACAGACAGCAGAATTATTAGCTAGTCACCATTGGAGGAAATAAACTAATTAACCCAGCATTGTTTTGCTAAACAGAAGAGAGCGCCTGAAGCAGACAGACAGCAGAATTATTAGCTAGTCACCATTGGAGGAAATAAACTAATTAACCCAGCATTGTTTTGCTAAACAGAAGAGAGTGCCTGAAGCAGACAGACAGCAGAATTATTAGCTAGTCACCATTGGAGGAAATAAACTAATTAACCCAGCATTGTTTTGCTAAACAGAAGAGAGTGCCTGAAGCAGACAGACAGCAGAATTATTAGCTAGTCACCATTGGAGGAAATACACTAATTAACCCAGCATTGTTTTGCTAAACAGAAGAGAGCGCCTGAAGCAGACAGACAGCAGAATTATTAGCTAGTCACCATTGGAGGAAATACACTAATTAACCCAGCATTGTTTTGCTAAACAGAAGAGAGCGCCTGAAGCAGACAGACAGCAGAATTATTAGCTAGTCACCATTGGAGGAAATACACTAATTAACCCAGCATTGTTTTGCTAAACAGAAGAGAGCGCCTGAAGCAGACAGACAGCAGAATTATTAGCTAGTCACCATTGGAGGAAATAAACTAATTAACCCAGCATTGTTTTGCTAAACAGAAGAGAGTGCCTGAAGCAGACAGACAGCAGAATTATTAGCTAGTCACCATTGGAGGAAATAAACTAATTAACCCAGCATTGTTTTGCTAAACAGAAGAGAGTGCCTGAAGCAGACAGACAGCAGAATTATTAGCTAGTCACCATTGGAGGAAATACACTAATTAACCCAGCATTGTTTTGCTAAACAGAAGAGAGCGCCTGAAGCAGACAGACAGCAGAATTATTAGCTAGTCACCATTGGAGGAAATAAACTAATTAACCCAGCATTGTTTTGCTAAACAGAAGAGAGTGCCTGAAGCAGACAGACAGCAGAATTATTAGCTAGTCACCATTGGAGGAAATAAACTAATTAACCCAGCATTGTTTTGCTAAACAGAAGAGAGTGCCTGAAGCAGACAGACAGCAGAATTATTAGCTAGTCACCATTGGAGGAAATACACTAATTAACCCAGCATTGTTTTGCTAAACAGAAGAGAGCGCCTGAAGCAGACAGACAGCAGAATTATTAGCTAGTCACCATTGGAGGAAATAAACTAATTAACCCAGCATTGTTTTGCTAAACAGAAGAGAGTGCCTGAAGCAGACAGACAGCAGAATTATTAGCTAGTCACCATTGGAGGAAATACACTAATTAACCCAGCATTGTTTTGCTAAACAGAAGAGAGCGCCTGAAGCAGACAGACAGCAGAATTATTAGCTAGTCACCATTGGAGGAAATAAACTAATTAACCCAGCATTGTTTTGCTAAACAGAAGAGAGCGCCTGAAGCAGACAGACAGCAGAATTATTAGCTAGTCACCATTGGAGGAAATACACTAATTAACCCAGCATTGTTTTGCTAAACAGAAGAGAGCGCCTGAAGCAGACAGACAGCAGAATTATTAGCTAGTCACCATTGGAGGAAATAAACTAATTAACCCAGCATTGTTTTGCTAAACAGAAGAGAGCGCCTGAAGCAGACAGACAGCAGAATTATTAGCTAGTCACCATTGGAGGAAATACACTAATTAACCCAGCATTGTTTTGCTAAACAGAAGAGAGCGCCTGAAGCAGACAGACAGCAGAATTATTAGCTAGTCACCATTGGAGGAAATACACTAATTAACCCAGCATTGTTTTGCTAAACAGAAGAGAGCGCCTGAAGCAGACAGACAGCAGAATTATTAGCTAGTCACCATTGGAGGAAATAAACTAATTAACCCAGCATTGTTTTGCTAAACAGAAGAGAGCGCCTGAAGCAGACAGACAGCAGAATTATTAGCTAGTCACCATTGGAGGAAATAAACTAATTAACCCAGCATTGTTTTGCTAAACAGAAGAGAGTGCCTGAAGCAGACAGACAGCAGAATTATTAGCTAGTCACCATTGGAGGAAATACACTAATTAACCCAGCATTGTTTTGCTAAACAGAAGAGAGCGCCTGAAGCAGACAGACAGCAGAATTATTAGCTAGTCACCATTGGAGGAAATAAACTAATTAACCCAGCATTGTTTTGCTAAACAGAAGAGAGCGCCTGAAGCAGACAGACAGCAGAATTATTAGCTAGTCACCATTGGAGGAAATAAACTAATTAACCCAGCATTGTTTTGCTAAACAGAAGAGAGCGCCTGAAGCAGACAGACAGCAGAATTATTAGCTAGTCACCATTGGAGGAAATAAACTAATTAACCCAGCATTGTTTTGCTAAACAGAAGAGAGTGCCTGAAGCAGACAGACAGCAGAATTATTAGCTAGTCACCATTGGAGGAAATACACTAATTAACCCAGCATTGTTTTGCTAAACAGAAGAGAGCGCCTGAAGCAGACAGACAGCAGAATTATTAGCTAGTCACCATTGGAGGAAATACACTAATTAACCCAGCATTGTTTTGCTAAACAGAAGAGAGTGCCTGAAGCAGACAGACAGCAGAATTATTAGCTAGTCACCATTGGAGGAAATACACTAATTAACCCAGCATTGTTTTGCTAAACAGAAGAGAGCGCCTGAAGCAGACAGACAGCAGAATTATTAGCTAGTCACCATTGGAGGAAATAAACTAATTAACCCAGCATTGTTTTGCTAAACAGAAGAGAGTGCCTGAAGCAGACAGACAGCAGAATTATTAGCTAGTCACCATTGGAGGAAATACACTAATTAACCCAGCATTGTTTTGCTAAACAGAAGAGAGCGCCTGAAGCAGACAGACAGCAGAATTATTAGCTAGTCACCATTGGAGGAAATACACTAATTAACCCAGCATTGTTTTGCTAAACAGAAGAGAGCGCCTGAAGCAGACAGACAGCAGAATTATTAGCTAGTCACCATTGGAGGAAATAAACTAATTAACCCAGCATTGTTTTGCTAAACAGAAGAGAGCGCCTGAAGCAGACAGACAGCAGAATTATTAGCTAGTCACCATTGGAGGAAATAAACTAATTAACCCAGCATTGTTTTGCTAAACAGAAGAGAGTGCCTGAAGCAGACAGACAGCAGAATTATTAGCTAGTCACCATTGGAGGAAATACACTAATTAACCCAGCATTGTTTTGCTAAACAGAAGAGAGCGCCTGAAGCAGACAGACAGCAGAATTATTAGCTAGTCACCATTGGAGGAAATAAACTAATTAACCCAGCATTGTTTTGCTAAACAGAAGAGAGCGCCTGAAGCAGACAGACAGCAGAATTATTAGCTAGTCACCATTGGAGGAAATAAACTAATTAACCCAGCATTGTTTTGCTAAACAGAAGAGAGTGCCTGAAGCAGACAGACAGCAGAATTATTAGCTAGTCACCATTGGAGGAAATAAACTAATTAACCCAGCATTGTTTTGCTAAACAGAAGAGAGCGCCTGAAGCAGACAGACAGCAGAATTATTAGCTAGTCACCATTGGAGGAAATACACTAATTAACCCAGCATTGTTTTGCTAAACAGAAGAGAGCGCCTGAAGCAGACAGACAGCAGAATTATTAGCTAGTCACCATTGGAGGAAATAAACTAATTAACCCAGCATTGTTTTGCTAAACAGAAGAGAGTGCCTGAAGCAGACAGACAGCAGAATTATTAGCTAGTCACCATTGGAGGAAATAAACTAATTAACCCAGCATTGTTTTGCTAAACAGAAGAGAGTGCCTGAAGCAGACAGACAGCAGAATTATTAGCTAGTCACCATTGGAGGAAATACACTAATTAACCCAGCATTGTTTTGCTAAACAGAAGAGAGCGCCTGAAGCAGACAGACAGCAGAATTATTAGCTAGTCACCATTGGAGGAAATAAACTAATTAACCCAGCATTGTTTTGCTAAACAGAAGAGAGCGCCTGAAGCAGACAGACAGCAGAATTATTAGCTAGTCACCATTGGAGGAAATACACTAATTAACCCAGCATTGTTTTGCTAAACAGAAGAGAGCGCCTGAAGCAGACAGACAGCAGAATTATTAGCTAGTCACCATTGGAGGAAATAAACTAATTAACCCAGCATTGTTTTGCTAAACAGAAGAGAGCGCCTGAAGCAGACAGACAGCAGAATTATTAGCTAGTCACCATTGGAGGAAATACACTAATTAACCCAGCATTGTTTTGCTAAACAGAAGAGAGCGCCTGAAGCAGACAGACAGCAGAATTATTAGCTAGTCACCATTGGAGGAAATACACTAATTAACCCAGCATTGTTTTGCTAAACAGAAGAGAGCGCCTGAAGCAGACAGACAGCAGAATTATTAGCTAGTCACCATTGGAGGAAATACACTAATTAACCCAGCATTGTTTTGCTAAACAGAAGAGAGCGCCTGAAGCAGACAGACAGCAGAATTATTAGCTAGTCACCATTGGAGGAAATACACTAATTAACCCAGCATTGTTTTGCTAAACAGAAGAGAGCGCCTGAAGCAGACAGACAGCAGAATTATTAGCTAGTCACCATTGGAGGAAATACACTAATTAACCCAGCATTGTTTTGCTAAACAGAAGAGAGCGCCTGAAGCAGACAGACAGCAGAATTATTAGCTAGTCACCATTGGAGGAAATAAACTAATTAACCCAGCATTGTTTTGCTAAACAGAAGAGAGCGCCTGAAGCAGACAGACAGCAGAATTATTAGCTAGTCACCATTGGAGGAAATAAACTAATTAACCCAGCATTGTTTTGCTAAACAGAAGAGAGCGCCTGAAGCAGACAGACAGCAGAATTATTAGCTAGTCACCATTGGAGGAAATAAACTAATTAACCCAGCATTGTTTTGCTAAACAGAAGAGAGCGCCTGAAGCAGACAGACAGCAGAATTATTAGCTAGTCACCATTGGAGGAAATACACTAATTAACCCAGCATTGTTTTGCTAAACAGAAGAGAGCGCCTGAAGCAGACAGACAGCAGAATTATTAGCTAGTCACCATTGGAGGAAATACACTAATTAACCCAGCATTGTTTTGCTAAACAGAAGAGAGCGCCTGAAGCAGACAGACAGCAGAATTATTAGCTAGTCACCATTGGAGGAAATAAACTAATTAACCCAGCATTGTTTTGCTAAACAGAAGAGAGCGCCTGAAGCAGACAGACAGCAGAATTATTAGCTAGTCACCATTGGAGGAAATACACTAATTAACCCAGCATTGTTTTGCTAAACAGAAGAGAGCGCCTGAAGCAGACAGACAGCAGAATTATTAGCTAGTCACCATTGGAGGAAATAAACTAATTAACCCAGCATTGTTTTGCTAAACAGAAGAGAGCGCCTGAAGCAGACAGACAGCAGAATTATTAGCTAGTCACCATTGGAGGAAATAAACTAATTAACCCAGCATTGTTTTGCTAAACAGAAGAGAGCGCCTGAAGCAGACAGACAGCAGAATTATTAGCTAGTCACCATTGGAGGAAATACACTAATTAACCCAGCATTGTTTTGCTAAACAGAAGAGAGCGCCTGAAGCAGACAGACAGCAGAATTATTAGCTAGTCACCATTGGAGGAAATAAACTAATTAACCCAGCATTGTTTTGCTAAACAGAAGAGAGCGCCTGAAGCAGACAGACAGCAGAATTATTAGCTAGTCACCATTGGAGGAAATAAACTAATTAACCCAGCATTGTTTTGCTAAACAGAAGAGAGTGCCTGAAGCAGACAGACAGCAGAATTATTAGCTAGTCACCATTGGAGGAAATACACTAATTAACCCAGCATTGTTTTGCTAAACAGAAGAGAGCGCCTGAAGCAGACAGACAGCAGAATTATTAGCTAGTCACCATTGGAGGAAATAAACTAATTAACCCAGCATTGTTTTGCTAAACAGAAGAGAGCGCCTGAAGCAGACAGACAGCAGAATTATTAGCTAGTCACCATTGGAGGAAATAAACTAATTAACCCAGCATTGTTTTGCTAAACAGAAGAGAGCGCCTGAAGCAGACAGACAGCAGAATTATTAGCTAGTCACCATTGGAGGAAATACACTAATTAACCCAGCATTGTTTTGCTAAACAGAAGAGAGTGCCTGAAGCAGACAGACAGCAGAATTATTAGCTAGTCACCATTGGAGGAAATACACTAATTAACCCAGCATTGTTTTGCTAAACAGAAGAGAGCGCCTGAAGCAGACAGACAGCAGAATTATTAGCTAGTCACCATTGGAGGAAATAAACTAATTAACCCAGCATTGTTTTGCTAAACAGAAGAGAGCGCCTGAAGCAGACAGACAGCAGAATTATTAGCTAGTCACCATTGGAGGAAATACACTAATTAACCCAGCATTGTTTTGCTAAACAGAAGAGAGCGCCTGAAGCAGACAGACAGCAGAATTATTAGCTAGTCACCATTGGAGGAAATACACTAATTAACCCAGCATTGTTTTGCTAAACAGAAGAGAGCGCCTGAAGCAGACAGACAGCAGAATTATTAGCTAGTCACCATTGGAGGAAATACACTAATTAACCCAGCATTGTTTTGCTAAACAGAAGAGAGCGCCTGAAGCAGACAGACAGCAGAATTATTAGCTAGTCACCATTGGAGGAAATAAACTAATTAACCCAGCATTGTTTTGCTAAACAGAAGAGAGTGCCTGAAGCAGACAGACAGCAGAATTATTAGCTAGTCACCATTGGAGGAAATACACTAATTAACCCAGCATTGTTTTGCTAAACAGAAGAGAGCGCCTGAAGCAGACAGACAGCAGAATTATTAGCTAGTCACCATTGGAGGAAATAAACTAATTAACCCAGCATTGTTTTGCTAAACAGAAGAGAGCGCCTGAAGCAGACAGACAGCAGAATTATTAGCTAGTCACCATTGGAGGAAATAAACTAATTAACCCAGCATTGTTTTGCTAAACAGAAGAGAGTGCCTGAAGCAGACAGACAGCAGAATTATTAGCTAGTCACCATTGGAGGAAATACACTAATTAACCCAGCATTGTTTTGCTAAACAGAAGAGAGCGCCTGAAGCAGACAGACAGCAGAATTATTAGCTAGTCACCATTGGAGGAAATACACTAATTAACCCAGCATTGTTTTGCTAAACAGAAGAGAGCGCCTGAAGCAGACAGACAGCAGAATTATTAGCTAGTCACCATTGGAGGAAATAAACTAATTAACCCAGCATTGTTTTGCTAAACAGAAGAGAGTGCCTGAAGCAGACAGACAGCAGAATTATTAGCTAGTCACCATTGGAGGAAATAAACTAATTAACCCAGCATTGTTTTGCTAAACAGAAGAGAGCGCCTGAAGCAGACAGACAGCAGAATTATTAGCTAGTCACCATTGGAGGAAATACACTAATTAACCCAGCATTGTTTTGCTAAACAGAAGAGAGCGCCTGAAGCAGACAGACAGCAGAATTATTAGCTAGTCACCATTGGAGGAAATAAACTAATTAACCCAGCATTGTTTTGCTAAACAGAAGAGAGCGCCTGAAGCAGACAGACAGCAGAATTATTAGCTAGTCACCATTGGAGGAAATACACTAATTAACCCAGCATTGTTTTGCTAAACAGAAGAGAGCGCCTGAAGCAGACAGACAGCAGAATTATTAGCTAGTCACCATTGGAGGAAATACACTAATTAACCCAGCATTGTTTTGCTAAACAGAAGAGAGCGCCTGAAGCAGACAGACAGCAGAATTATTAGCTAGTCACCATTGGAGGAAATACACTAATTAACCCAGCATTGTTTTGCTAAACAGAAGAGAGCGCCTGAAGCAGACAGACAGCAGAATTATTAGCTAGTCACCATTGGAGGAAATAAACTAATTAACCCAGCATTGTTTTGCTAAACAGAAGAGAGCGCCTGAAGCAGACAGACAGCAGAATTATTAGCTAGTCACCATTGGAGGAAATACACTAATTAACCCAGCATTGTTTTGCTAAACAGAAGAGAGCGCCTGAAGCAGACAGACAGCAGAATTATTAGCTAGTCACCATTGGAGGAAATAAACTAATTAACCCAGCATTGTTTTGCTAAACAGAAGAGAGCGCCTGAAGCAGACAGACAGCAGAATTATTAGCTAGTCACCATTGGAGGAAATAAACTAATTAACCCAGCATTGTTTTGCTAAACAGAAGAGAGCGCCTGAAGCAGACAGACAGCAGAATTATTAGCTAGTCACCATTGGAGGAAATACACTAATTAACCCAGCATTGTTTTGCTAAACAGAAGAGAGCGCCTGAAGCAGACAGACAGCAGAATTATTAGCTAGTCACCATTGGAGGAAATAAACTAATTAACCCAGCATTGTTTTGCTAAACAGAAGAGAGCGCCTGAAGCAGACAGACAGCAGAATTATTAGCTAGTCACCATTGGAGGAAATAAACTAATTAACCCAGCATTGTTTTGCTAAACAGAAGAGAGTGCCTGAAGCAGACAGACAGCAGAATTATTAGCTAGTCACCATTGGAGGAAATAAACTAATTAACCCAGCATTGTTTTGCTAAACAGAAGAGAGCGCCTGAAGCAGACAGACAGCAGAATTATTAGCTAGTCACCATTGGAGGAAATACACTAATTAACCCAGCATTGTTTTGCTAAACAGAAGAGAGCGCCTGAAGCAGACAGACAGCAGAATTATTAGCTAGTCACCATTGGAGGAAATAAACTAATTAACCCAGCATTGTTTTGCTAAACAGAAGAGAGTGCCTGAAGCAGACAGACAGCAGAATTATTAGCTAGTCACCATTGGAGGAAATACACTAATTAACCCAGCATTGTTTTGCTAAACAGAAGAGAGCGCCTGAAGCAGACAGACAGCAGAATTATTAGCTAGTCACCATTGGAGGAAATAAACTAATTAACCCAGCATTGTTTTGCTAAACAGAAGAGAGCGCCTGAAGCAGACAGACAGCAGAATTATTAGCTAGTCACCATTGGAGGAAATAAACTAATTAACCCAGCATTGTTTTGCTAAACAGAAGAGAGCGCCTGAAGCAGACAGACAGCAGAATTATTAGCTAGTCACCATTGGAGGAAATAAACTAATTAACCCAGCATTGTTTTGCTAAACAGAAGAGAGTGCCTGAAGCAGACAGACAGCAGAATTATTAGCTAGTCACCATTGGAGGAAATAAACTAATTAACCCAGCATTGTTTTGCTAAACAGAAGAGAGTGCCTGAAGCAGACAGACAGCAGAATTATTAGCTAGTCACCATTGGAGGAAATAAACTAATTAACCCAGCATTGTTTTGCTAAACAGAAGAGAGCGCCTGAAGCAGACAGACAGCAGAATTATTAGCTAGTCACCATTGGAGGAAATACACTAATTAACCCAGCATTGTTTTGCTAAACAGAAGAGAGCGCCTGAAGCAGACAGACAGCAGAATTATTAGCTAGTCACCATTGGAGGAAATAAACTAATTAACCCAGCATTGTTTTGCTAAACAGAAGAGAGCGCCTGAAGCAGACAGACAGCAGAATTATTAGCTAGTCACCATTGGAGGAAATAAACTAATTAACCCAGCATTGTTTTGCTAAACAGAAGAGAGCGCCTGAAGCAGACAGACAGCAGAATTATTAGCTAGTCACCATTGGAGGAAATAAACTAATTAACCCAGCATTGTTTTGCTAAACAGAAGAGAGCGCCTGAAGCAGACAGACAGCAGAATTATTAGCTAGTCACCATTGGAGGAAATAAACTAATTAACCCAGCATTGTTTTGCTAAACAGAAGAGAGCGCCTGAAGCAGACAGACAGCAGAATTATTAGCTAGTCACCATTGGAGGAAATAAACTAATTAACCCAGCATTGTTTTGCTAAACAGAAGAGAGCGCCTGAAGCAGACAGACAGCAGAATTATTAGCTAGTCACCATTGGAGGAAATAAACTAATTAACCCAGCATTGTTTTGCTAAACAGAAGAGAGCGCCTGAAGCAGACAGACAGCAGAATTATTAGCTAGTCACCATTGGAGGAAATAAACTAATTAACCCAGCATTGTTTTGCTAAACAGAAGAGAGTGCCTGAAGCAGACAGACAGCAGAATTATTAGCTAGTCACCATTGGAGGAAATAAACTAATTAACCCAGCATTGTTTTGCTAAACAGAAGAGAGTGCCTGAAGCAGACAGACAGCAGAATTATTAGCTAGTCACCATTGGAGGAAATAAACTAATTAACCCAGCATTGTTTTGCTAAACAGAAGAGAGCGCCTGAAGCAGACAGACAGCAGAATTATTAGCTAGTCACCATTGGAGGAAATACACTAATTAACCCAGCATTGTTTTGCTAAACAGAAGAGAGCGCCTGAAGCAGACAGACAGCAGAATTATTAGCTAGTCACCATTGGAGGAAATAAACTAATTAACCCAGCATTGTTTTGCTAAACAGAAGAGAGCGCCTGAAGCAGACAGACAGCAGAATTATTAGCTAGTCACCATTGGAGGAAATAAACTAATTAACCCAGCATTGTTTTGCTAAACAGAAGAGAGCGCCTGAAGCAGACAGACAGCAGAATTATTAGCTAGTCACCATTGGAGGAAATAAACTAATTAACCCAGCATTGTTTTGCTAAACAGAAGAGAGCGCCTGAAGCAGACAGACAGCAGAATTATTAGCTAGTCACCATTGGAGGAAATACACTAATTAACCCAGCATTGTTTTGCTAAACAGAAGAGAGCGCCTGAAGCAGACAGACAGCAGAATTATTAGCTAGTCACCATTGGAGGAAATAAACTAATTAACCCAGCATTGTTTTGCTAAACAGAAGAGAGCGCCTGAAGCAGACAGACAGCAGAATTATTAGCTAGTCACCATTGGAGGAAATAAACTAATTAACCCAGCATTGTTTTGCTAAACAGAAGAGAGCGCCTGAAGCAGACAGACAGCAGAATTATTAGCTAGTCACCATTGGAGGAAATAAACTAATTAACCCAGCATTGTTTTGCTAAACAGAAGAGAGCGCCTGAAGCAGACAGACAGCAGAATTATTAGCTAGTCACCATTGGAGGAAATAAACTAATTAACCCAGCATTGTTTTGCTAAACAGAAGAGAGTGCCTGAAGCAGACAGACAGCAGAATTATTAGCTAGTCACCATTGGAGGAAATAAACTAATTAACCCAGCATTGTTTTGCTAAACAGAAGAGAGCGCCTGAAGCAGACAGACAGCAGAATTATTAGCTAGTCACCATTGGAGGAAATAAACTAATTAACCCAGCATTGTTTTGCTAAACAGAAGAGAGCGCCTGAAGCAGACAGACAGCAGAATTATTAGCTAGTCACCATTGGAGGAAATAAACTAATTAACCCAGCATTGTTTTGCTAAACAGAAGAGAGCGCCTGAAGCAGACAGACAGCAGAATTATTAGCTAGTCACCATTGGAGGAAATAAACTAATTAACCCAGCATTGTTTTGCTAAACAGAAGAGAGTGCCTGAAGCAGACAGACAGCAGAATTATTAGCTAGTCACCATTGGAGGAAATAAACTAATTAACCCAGCATTGTTTTGCTAAACAGAAGAGAGTGCCTGAAGCAGACAGACAGCAGAATTATTAGCTAGTCACCATTGGAGGAAATAAACTAATTAACCCAGCATTGTTTTGCTAAACAGAAGAGAGCGCCTGAAGCAGACAGACAGCAGAATTATTAGCTAGTCACCATTGGAGGAAATACACTAATTAACCCAGCATTGTTTTGCTAAACAGAAGAGAGCGCCTGAAGCAGACAGACAGCAGAATTATTAGCTAGTCACCATTGGAGGAAATAAACTAATTAACCCAGCATTGTTTTGCTAAACAGAAGAGAGCGCCTGAAGCAGACAGACAGCAGAATTATTAGCTAGTCACCATTGGAGGAAATAAACTAATTAACCCAGCATTGTTTTGCTAAACAGAAGAGAGCGCCTGAAGCAGACAGACAGCAGAATTATTAGCTAGTCACCATTGGAGGAAATAAACTAATTAACCCAGCATTGTTTTGCTAAACAGAAGAGAGCGCCTGAAGCAGACAGACAGCAGAATTATTAGCTAGTCACCATTGGAGGAAATAAACTAATTAACCCAGCATTGTTTTGCTAAACAGAAGAGAGTGCCTGAAGCAGACAGACAGCAGAATTATTAGCTAGTCACCATTGGAGGAAATAAACTAATTAACCCAGCATTGTTTTGCTAAACAGAAGAGAGCGCCTGAAGCAGACAGACAGCAGAATTATTAGCTAGTCACCATTGGAGGAAATAAACTAATTAACCCAGCATTGTTTTGCTAAACAGAAGAGAGTGCCTGAAGCAGACAGACAGCAGAATTATTAGCTAGTCACCATTGGAGGAAATAAACTAATTAACCCAGCATTGTTTTGCTAAACAGAAGAGAGCGCCTGAAGCAGACAGACAGCAGAATTATTAGCTAGTCACCATTGGAGGAAATAAACTAATTAACCCAGCATTGTTTTGCTAAACAGAAGAGAGTGCCTGAAGCAGACAGACAGCAGAATTATTAGCTAGTCACCATTGGAGGAAATAAACTAATTAACCCAGCATTGTTTTGCTAAACAGAAGAGAGTGCCTGAAGCAGACAGACAGCAGAATTATTAGCTAGTCACCATTGGAGGAAATAAACTAATTAACCCAGCATTGTTTTGCTAAACAGAAGAGAGCGCCTGAAGCAGACAGACAGCAGAATTATTAGCTAGTCACCATTGGAGGAAATACACGAATTAACCCAGCATTGTTTTGCTAAACAGAAGAGAGCGCCTGAAGCAGACAGACAGCAGAATTATTAGCTAGTCACCATTGGAGGAAATAAACTAATTAACCCAGCATTGTTTTGCTAAACAGAAGAGAGTGCCTGAAGCAGACAGACAGCAGAATTATTAGCTAGTCACCATTGGAGGAAATAAACTAATTAACCCAGCATTGTTTTGCTAAACAGAAGAGAGCGCCTGAAGCAGACAGACAGCAGAATTATTAGCTAGTCACCATTGGAGGAAATAAACTAATTAACCCAGCATTGTTTTGCTAAACAGAAGAGAGTGCCTGAAGCAGACAGACAGCAGAATTATTAGCTAGTCACCATTGGAGGAAATACACGAATTAACCCAGCATTGTTTTGCTAAACAGAAGAGAGTGCCTGAAGCAGACAGACAGCAGAATTATTAGCTAGTCACCATTGGAGGAAATAAACTAATTAACCCAGCATTGTTTTGCTAAACAGAAGAGAGCGCCTGAAGCAGACAGACAGCAGAATTATTAGCTAGTCACCATTGGAGGAAATAAACTAATTAACCCAGCATTGTTTTGCTAAACAGAAGAGAGTGCCTGAAGCAGACAGACAGCAGAATTATTAGCTAGTCACCATTGGAGGAAATAAACTAATTAACCCAGCATTGTTTTGCTAAACAGAAGAGAGCGCCTGAAGCAGACAGACAGCAGAATTATTAGCTAGTCACCATTGGAGGAAATAAACTAATTAACCCAGCATATAAATACACTAATTAACCCAGCATATAAATACACTAATTAACCCAGCATATAAATACACTAATTAACCCAGCATATAAATACACTAATTAACCCAGCATATAAATACACGAATTAACCCAGCATATAAATACACGAATTAACCCAGCATATAAATACACGAATTAACCCAGCATATAAATACACGAATTAACCCAGCATATAAATACACGAATTAACCCAGCATATAAATACACGAATTAACCCAGCATATAAATACACGAATTAACCCAGCATATAAATACACGAATTAACCCAGCATATAAATACACGAATTAACCCAGCATATAAATACACTAATTAACCCAGCATATAAATACACTAATTAACCCAGCATATAAATACACTAATTAACCCAGCATATAAATACACTAATTAACCCAGCATATAAATACACTAATTAACCCAGCATATAAATACACTAATTAACCCAGCATATAAATACACTAATTAACCCAGCATATAAATACACTAATTAACCCAGCATATAAATACACTAATTAACCCAGCATATAAATACACTAATTAACCCAGCATATAAATACACTAATTAACCCAGCATATAAATACACTAATTAACCCAGCATATAAATACACTAATTAACCCAGCATATAAATACACTAATTAACCCAGCATATAAATACACTAATTAACCCAGCATATAAATACACTAATTAACCCAGCATATAAATACACTAATTAACCCAGCATATAAATACACTAATTAACCCAGCATATAAATACACTAATTAACCCAGCATATAAATACACTAATTAACCCAGCATATAAATACACTAATTAACCCAGCATATAAATACACTAATTAACCCAGCATATAAATACACTAATTAACCCAGCATATAAATACACTAATTAACCCAGCATATAAATACACTAATTAACCCAGCATATAAATACACTAATTAACCCAGCATATAAATACACTAATTAACCCAGCATATAAATACACTAATTAACCCAGCATATAAATACACTAATTAACCCAGCATATAAATACACTAATTAACCCAGCATATAAATACACTAATTAACCCAGCATATAAATACACTAATTAACCCAGCATATAAATACACTAATTAACCCAGCATATAAATACACTAATTAACCCAGCATATAAATACACTAATTAACCCAGCATATAAATACACTAATTAACCCAGCATATAAATACACTAATTAACCCAGCATATAAATACACTAATTAACCCAGCATATAAATACACTAATTAACCCAGCATATAAATACACTAATTAACCCAGCATATAAATACACTAATTAACCCAGCATATAAATACACTAATTAACCCAGCATATAAATACACTAATTAACCCAGCATATAAATACACTAATTAACCCAGCATATAAATACACTAATTAACCCAGCATATAAATACACTAATTAACCCAGCATATAAATACACTAATTAACCCAGCATATAAATACACTAATTAACCCAGCATATAAATACACTAATTAACCCAGCATATAAATACACTAATTAACCCAGCATATAAATACACTAATTAACCCAGCATATAAATACACTAATTAACCCAGCATATAAATACACTAATTAACCCAGCATATAAATACACTAATTAACCCAGCATATAAATACACTAATTAACCCAGCATATAAATACACTAATTAACCCAGCATATAAATACACTAATTAACCCAGCATATAAATACACTAATTAACCCAGCATATAAATACACTAATTAACCCAGCATATAAATACACTAATTAACCCAGCATATAAATACACTAATTAACCCAGCATATAAATACACTAATTAACCCAGCATATAAATACACTAATTAACCCAGCATATAAATACACTAATTAACCCAGCATATAAATACACGAATTAACCCAGCATATAAATACACGAATTAACCCAGCATATAAATACACGAATTAACCCAGCATATAAATACACGAATTAACCCAGCATATAAATACACGAATTAACCCAGCATATAAATACACGAATTAACCCAGCATATAAATACACGAATTAACCCAGCATATAAATACACGAATTAACCCAGCATATAAATACACGAATTAACCCAGCATATAAATACACGAATTAACCCAGCATATAAATACACGAATTAACCCAGCATATAAATACACGAATTAACCCAGCATATAAATACACGAATTAACCCAGCATATAAATACACGAATTAACCCAGCATATAAATACACGAATTAACCCAGCATATAAATACACGAATTAACCCAGCATATAAATACACGAATTAACCCAGCATATAAATACACGAATTAACCCAGCATATAAATACACGAATTAACCCAGCATATAAATACACGAATTAACCCAGCATATAAATACACGAATTAACCCAGCATATAAATACACGAATTAACCCAGCATATAAATACACGAATTAACCCAGCATATAAATACACGAATTAACCCAGCATATAAATACACGAATTAACCCAGCATATAAATACACTAATTAACCCAGCATATAAATACACTAATTAACCCAGCATATAAATACACTAATTAACCCAGCATATAAATACACTAATTAACCCAGCATATAAATACACTAATTAACCCAGCATATAAATACACTAATTAACCCAGCATATAAATACACTAATTAACCCAGCATATAAATACACTAATTAACCCAGCATATAAATACACTAATTAACCCAGCATATAAATACACTAATTAACCCAGCATATAAATACACTAATTAACCCAGCATATAAATACACGAATTAACCCAGCATATAAATACACGAATTAACCCAGCATATAAATACACGAATTAACCCAGCATATAAATACACGAATTAACCCAGCATATAAATACACGAATTAACCCAGCATATAAATACACGAATTAACCCAGCATATAAATACACGAATTAACCCAGCATATAAATACACGAATTAACCCAGCATATAAATACACGAATTAACCCAGCATATAAATACACGAATTAACCCAGCATATAAATACACGAATTAACCCAGCATATAAATACACGAATTAACCCAGCATATAAATACACGAATTAACCCAGCATTTAAATACACTAATTAACCCAGCATATAAATACACTAATTAACCCAGCATTTAAATACACTAATTAACCCAGCATATAAATACACTAATTAACCCAGCATATAAATACACTAATTAACCCAGCATATAAATACACTAATTAACCCAGCATATAAATACACTAATTAACCCAGCATATAAATACACTAATTAACCCAGCATATAAATACACTAATTAACCCAGCATATAAATACACTAATTAACCCAGCATATAAATACACTAATTAACCCAGCATATAAATACACTAATTAACCCAGCATATAAATACACGAATTGACCCAGCATATAAATACACGAATTGACCCAGCATATAAATACACGAATTGACCCAGCATATAAATACACGAATTGACCCAGCATATAAATACACGAATTGACCCAGCATATAAATACACGAATTGACCCAGCATATAAATACACGAATTGACCCAGCATATAAATACACGAATTGACCCAGCATATAAATACACGAATTGACCCAGCATATAAATACACTAATTGACCCAGCATATAAATACACTAATTAACCCAGCATATAAATACACTAATTAACCCAGCATATAAATACACTAATTAACCCAGCATATAAATACACTAATTAACCCAGCATATAAATACACTAATTAACCCAGCATATAAATACACTAATTAACCCAGCATATAAATACACTAATTAACCCAGCATATAAATACACTAATTAACCCAGCATATAAATACACTAATTAACCCAGCATATAAATACACTAATTAACCCAGCATATAAATACACTAATTAACCCAGCATATAAATACACTAATTAACCCAGCATATAAATACACTAATTAACCCAGCATATAAATACACTAATTAACCCAGCATATAAATACACTAATTAACCCAGCATATAAATACACTAATTAACCCAGCATATAAATACACTAATTAACCCAGCATATAAATACACTAATTAACCCAGCATATAAATACACTAATTAACCCAGCATATAAATACACTAATTAACCCAGCATATAAATACACTAATTAACCCAGCATATAAATACACTAATTAACCCAGCATATAAATACACTAATTAACCCAGCATATAAATACACTAATTAACCCAGCATATAAATACACTAATTAACCCAGCATATAAATACACTAATTAACCCAGCATATAAATACACTAATTAACCCAGCATATAAATACACTAATTAACCCAGCATATAAATACACTAATTAACCCAGCATATAAATACACTAATTAACCCAGCATATAAATACACTAATTAACCCAGCATATAAATACACTAATTAACCCAGCATATAAATACACTAATTAACCCAGCATATAAATACACTAATTAACCCAGCATATAAATACACTAATTAACCCAGCATATAAATACACTAATTAACCCAGCATATAAATACACTAATTAACCCAGCATATAAATACACTAATTAACCCAGCATATAAATACACTAATTAACCCAGCATATAAATACACTAATTAACCCAGCATATAAATACACTAATTAACCCAGCATATAAATACACTAATTAACCCAGCATATAAATACACTAATTAACCCAGCATATAAATACACTAATAACCCAGCATATAAATACACTAATTAACCCAGCATATAAATACACTAATTAACCCAGCATATAAATACACTAATTAACCCAGCATATAAATACACTAATTAACCCAGCATATAAATACACGAATTAACCCAGCATATAAATACACGAATTAACCCAGCATATAAATACACGAATTAACCCAGCATATAAATACACGAATTAACCCAGCATATAAATACACGAATTAACCCAGCATATAAATACACGAATTAACCCAGCATATAAATACACGAATTAACCCAGCATATAAATACACGAATTAACCCAGCATATAAATACACGAATTAACCCAGCATATAAATACACGAATTAACCCAGCATATAAATACACGAATTAACCCAGCATATAAATACACGAATTAACCCAGCATATAAATACACGAATTAACCCAGCATATAAATACACGAATTAACCCAGCATATAAATACACGAATTAACCCAGCATATAAATACACGAATTAACCCAGCATATAAATACACGAATTAACCCAGCATATAAATACACGAATTAACCCAGCATATAAATACACGAATTAACCCAGCATATAAATACACTAATTAACCCAGCATATAAATACACTAATTAACCCAGCATATAAATACACTAATTAACCCAGCATATAAATACACTAATTAACCCAGCATATAAATACACTAATTAACCCAGCATATAAATACACTAATTAACCCAGCATATAAATACACTAATTAACCCAGCATATAAATATACTAATTAACCCAGCATATAAATACACTAATTAACCCAGCATATAAATACACTAATTAACCCAGCATATAAATACACGAATTAACCCAGCATATAAATACACGAATTAACCCAGCATATAAATACACGAATTAACCCAGCATATAAATACACGAATTAACCCAGCATATAAATACACGAATTAACCCAGCATATAAATACACGAATTAACCCAGCATATAAATACACGAATTAACCCAGCATATAAATACACGAATTAACCCAGCATATAAATACACGAATTAACCCAGCATATAAATACACGAATTAACCCAGCATATAAATACACGAATTAACCCAGCATATAAATACACGAATTAACCCAGCATATAAATACACGAATTAACCCAGCATATAAATACACGAATTAACCCAGCATATAAATACACGAATTAACCCAGCATATAAATACACGAATTAACCCAGCATATAAATACACGAATTAACCCAGCATATAAATACACGAATTAACCCAGCATATAAATACACGAATTAACCCAGCATATAAATACACGAATTAACCCAGCATATAAATACACTAATTAACCCAGCATATAAATACACTAATTAACCCAGCATATAAATACACTAATTAACCCAGCATATAAATACACTAATTAACCCAGCATATAAATACACTAATTATGTAACGACCTGGGTGTCGGTGGGGTGTGAAATCAGACGCAGGAACAGCAGAGCTTCAATGCGGTGATATTTAATGCCTAACCGGCAAACCAAAATGTCCAACACGGACTTACTGGGTGTCATAAACACCTGTCTTCTAACACGGGAGACAAACCCAGTACACAATACAAAACCCACTCCCGAAATCCACAGCAACAGACGAACAATCCCGCACAAAGAAGCATACAATCTGGCTGGCTAATAAAGCCACACTAATTGCCAATTACCCCAAACCAGGTGATACAAATAAACACATAAGGAGGGGGAGGAAAAAGAGTCAGTGGCAGCTAGTAGGCCGGTGACGACGACCGCCGAACGCCACCCGAACGGGAAGGAGAGCCTGCCTCGGTTGAAGTCGTGACAAATTAACCCAGCATATAAATACACTAATTAACCCAGCATATAAATACACTAATTAACCCAGCATATAAATACACTAATTAACCCAGCATATAAATACACTAATTAACCCAGCATATAAATACACTAATTAACCCAGCATATAAATACACTAATTAACCCAGCATATAAATACACTAATTAACCCAGCATATAAATACACTAATTAACCCAGCATATAAATACACTAATTAACCCAGCATATAAATACACTAATTAACCCAGCATATAAATACACTAATTAACCCAGCATATAAATACACTAATTAACCCAGCATATAAATACACTAATTAACCCAGCATATAAATACACGAATTAACCCAGCATATAAATACACGAATTAACCCAGCATATAAATACACGAATTAACCCAGCATATAAATACACGAATTAACCCAGCATATAAATACACGAATTAACCCAGCATATAAATACACGAATTAACCCAGCATATAAATACACGAATTAACTAAGCATATAAATACACGAATTAACCCAGCATATAAATACACGAATTAACCCAGCATATAAATACACGAATTAACCCAGCATATAAATACACGAATTAACCCAGCATATAAATACACGAATTAACCCAGCATATAAATACACGAATTAACCCAGCATATAAATACACGAATTAACCCAGCATATAAATACACGAATTAACCCAGCATATAAATACACGAATTAACCCAGCATATAAATACACGAATTAACCCAGCATATAAATACACGAATTAACCCAGCATATAAATACACGAATTAACCCAGCATATAAATACACGAATTAACCCAGCATATAAATACACGAATTAACCCAGCATATAAATACACGAATTAACCCAGCATATAAATACACGAATTAACCCAGCATATAAATACACGAATTAACCCAGCATATAAATACACGAATTAACCCAGCATATAAATACACGAATTAACCCAGCATATAAATACACGAATTAACCCAGCATATAAATACACGAATTAACCCAGCATATAAATACACGAATTAACCCAGCATATAAATACACGAATTAACCCAGCATATAAATACACGAATTAACCCAGCATATAAATACACGAATTAACCCAGCATATAAATACACGAATTAACCCAGCATATAAATACACGAATTAACCCAGCATATAAATACACGAATTAACCCAGCATATAAATACACGAATTAACCCAGCATATAAATACACGAATTAACCCAGCATATAAATACACGAATTAACCCAGCATATAAATACACGAATTAACCCAGCATATAAATACACGAATTAACCCAGCATATAAATACACGAATTAACCCAGCATATAAATACACGAATTAACCCAGCATATAAATACACGAATTAACCCAGCATATAAATACACGAATTAACCCAGCATATAAATACACGAATTAACCCAGCATATAAATACACGAATTAACCCAGCATATAAATACACGAATTAACCCAGCATATAAATACACGAATTAACCCAGCATATAAATACACGAATTAACCCAGCATATAAATACACGAATTAACCCAGCATATAAATACACGAATTAACCCAGCATATAAATACACGAATTAACCCAGCATATAAATACACGAATTAACCCAGCATATAAATACACGAATTAACCCAGCATATAAATACACGAATTAACCCAGCATATAAATACACGAATTAACCCAGCATATAAATACACGAATTAACCCAGCATATAAATACACGAATTAACCCAGCATATAAATACACGAATTAACCCAGCATATAAATACACGAATTAACCCAGCATATAAATACACGAATTAACCCAGCATATAAATACACGAATTAACCCAGCATATAAATACACGAATTAACCCAGCATATAAATACACTAATTAACCCAGCATATAAATACACTAATTAACCCAGCATATAAATACACTAATTAACCCAGCATATAAATACACTAATTAACCCAGCATATAAATACACTAATTAACCCAGCATATAAATACACTAATTAACCCAGCATATAAATACACTAATTAACCCAGCATATAAATACACTAATTAACCCAGCATATAAATACACTAATTAACCCAGCATATAAATACACTAATTAACCCAGCATATAAATACACTAATTAACCCAGCATATAAATACACTAATTAACCCAGCATATAAATACACTAATTAACCCAGCATATAAATACACTAATTAACCCAGCATATAAATACACTAATTAACCCAGCATATAAATACACTAATTAACCCAGCATATAAATACACTAATTAACCCAGCATATAAATACACTAATTAACCCAGCATATAAATACACTAATTAACCCAGCATATAAATACACTAATTAACCCAGCATATAAATACACTAATTAACCCAGCATATAAATACACTAATTAACCCAGCATATAAATACACTAATTAACCCAGCATATAAATACACTAATTAACCCAGCATATAAATACACTAATTAACCCAGCATATAAATACACTAATTAACCCAGCATATAAATACACTAATTAACCCAGCATATAAATACACTAATTAACCCAGCATATAAATACACTAATTAACCCAGCATATAAATACACTAATTAACCCAGCATATAAATACACTAATTAACCCAGCATATAAATACACTAATTAACCCAGCATATAAATACACTAATTAACCCAGCATATAAATACACTAATTAACCCAGCATATAAATACACTAATTAACCCAGCATATAAATACACTAATTAACCCAGCATATAAATACACTAATTAACCCAGCATATAAATACACTAATTAACCCAGCATATAAATACACTAATTAACCCAGCATATAAATACACTAATTAACCCAGCATATAAATACACGAATTAACCCAGCATATAAATACACGAATTAACCCAGCATATAAATACACGAATTAACCCAGCATATAAATACACGAATTAACCCAGCATATAAATACACGAATTAACCCAGCATATAAATACACGAATTAACCCAGCATATAAATACACGAATTAACCCAGCATATAAATACACGAATTAACCCAGCATATAAATACACGAATTAACCCAGCATATAAATACACGAATTAACCCAGCATATAAATACACGAATTAACCCAGCATATAAATACACGAATTAACCCAGCATATAAATACACGAATTAACCCAGCATATAAATACACGAATTAACCCAGCATATAAATACACGAATTAACCCAGCATATAAATACACGAATTAACCCAGCATATAAATACACGAATTAACCCAGCATATAAATACACGAATTAACCCAGCATATAAATACACGAATTAACCCAGCATATAAATACACGAATTAACCCAGCATATAAATACACGAATTAACCCAGCATATAAATACACGAATTAACCCAGCATATAAATACACGAATTAACCCAGCATATAAATACACGAATTAACCCAGCATATAAATACACGAATTAACCCAGCATATAAATACACGAATTAACCCAGCATATAAATACACGAATTAACCCAGCATATAAATACACGAATTAACCCAGCATATAAATACACGAATTAACCCAGCATATAAATACACGAATTAACCCAGCATATAAATACACGAATTAACCCAGCATATAAATACACGAATTAACCCAGCATATAAATACACGAATTAACCGAGCATATAAATACACGAATTAACCGAGCATATAAATACACGAATTAACCCAGCATATAAATACACGAATTAACCCAGCATATAAATACACGAATTAACCCAGCATATAAATACACGAATTAACCCAGCATATAAATACACGAATTAACCCAGCATATAAATACACGAATTAACCCAGCATATAAATACACGAATTAACCCAGCATATAAATACACTAATTAACCCAGCATATAAATACACGAATTAACCCAGCATATAAATACACGAATTAACCCAGCATATAAATACACGAATTAACCCAGCATATAAATACACGAATTAACCCAGCATATAAATACACGAATTAACCCAGCATATAAATACACTAATTAACCCAGCATATAAATACACTAATTAACAATGTTGTGTTGCCGTGCAAAACATTTCCTGGTCTGAAATAAGGAAAATATAAAAGATAAGGAAAAGAATGAAGAAGAGAATAGAACAGGAGAGAATAGAACAGGAGAGAATAGAACAGGAGAGAATAGCTATATTTAGAATAGAACAGGAGAGAATAGCTATATTTAGAATAGAACAGGAGAGAATAGAACAGGAGAGAATAGCTATATTTAGAATAGAACAGGAGAGAATAGCTATATTTAGAATAGAACAGGAGAGAATAGAACAGGAGAGAATAGCTATATTTAGAATAGAACAGGAGAGAATAGAACAGGAGAGAATAGCTATATTTAGAATAGAACAGGAGAGAATAGAACAGGAGAGAATAGAATAGCTATATTTAGAATAGAACAGGAGAGAATAGAATAGCTATATTTAGAATAGAACAGGAGAGAATAGAATAGCTATATTTAGAATAGAACAGGAGAGAATAGCTATATTTAGAATAGAACAGGAGAGAATAGAATAGCTATATTTAGAATAGAACAGGAGAGAATAGAATAGCTATATTTAGAATAGAATAGGAGAGAATAGCTATATTTAGAATAGAACAGGAGAGAATAGCTATATTTAGAATAGAACAGGAGAGAATAGCTATATTTAGAATAGAACAGGAGAGAATAGCTATATTTAGAATAGAACAGGAGAGAATAGCTATATTTAGAATAGAACAGGAGAGAATAGCTATATTTAGAATAGAACAGGAGAGAATAGCTATATTTAGAATAGAACAGGAGAGAAGAGAATAGCTATATTTAGAAGAGAATAGAACAGGAGAGAATAGCTATATTTAGAATAAAACAGAAGAGAATAGCTATATTTAGAATAGAACAGGAGAGAATAGCTATATTTAGAATAGAACAGAAGAGAATAGCTATATTTAGAATAGAACAGGAGAGAATAGCTATATTTAGAATAGAACAGGAGAGAATAGCTATATTTAGAATAGAATAGGAGAGAATAGAATAGCTATATTTAGAATAGAATAGGAGAGAATAGAATAGCTATATTTAGAATAGAACAGGAGAGAATAGAATAGCTATATTTAGAATAGAACAGGAGAGAATAGAATAGCTATATTTAGAATAGAACAGGAGAGAATAGCTATATTTAGAATAGAATATGAGAGAATAGAATAGCTATATTTAGAATAGAATAGGAGAGAATAGAATAGCTATATTTAGTATAGAGTAGGATAGAATATAATAGCTATATTTAGAATAGAATAGGAGAGAATAGAATAACTATATTTAAAATAGAATATGAGAGAATAGAATAGCTATATTTAGAATAGAATAGGAGAGAATATAATAGAATTACTGTATTTAAAATAGAATAGGAGAGAATATAATAGAATAACTGTATTTAAAATAGAATAGGAGAGAATATAATAGAATAACTATATTTAACATAGAATAGGATAGAATATCTACTGAGTGATGGTTCACCTCTCATCTGAAGGGACTGAGCGATGGTTCCCCTCTCATCTGGAGGACTGAGTGATGGTTCACCTCTCATCTGGAGGACTGAGTGATGGTTCACCTCTCATCTGAAGGAACTGAGTGGTGGTTCACCTCTCATCTGAAGGGACTGAGTGATGGTTCACCTCTCATCTGGAGGACTGAGTGATGGTTCACCTCTCATCTGGAGGACTGAGTGATGGTTAACCTCTCATCTGGAGGACTGAGTGATGGTTCACCTCTCATCTGGAGGACTGAGTGATGGTTCACCTCTCATCTGGAGGACTGAGTGATGGTTCACCTCTCATATGAAGGGACTGAGTGATGGTTCACCTCTCATCTGGAGGACTGAGTGATGGTTAACCTCTCATCTGGAGGACTGAGTGATGGTTCACCTCTCATCTGGAGGACTGAGTGATGGTTCACCTCTCATCTGGAGGACTGAGTGATGGTTAACCTCTCATCTGGAGGACTGAGTGATGGTTCACCTCTCATCTGGAGGACTGCGTGATGGTTCAGCTTTCATCTGGAGGACTGAGTGATGGTTCACCTCTCATCTGAAGGGACTGAGTGATGGTTCACCTCTCATCTGAAGGGACTGAGTGATGGTTCAGCTTTACACAGACTTCTTGTTCAACTGTAAACAGATGCAATGTATCATTTCCCGTGTAATTTGTGACTCGAACAATGTCTCCCAGTCATTCTGACAACAGTGCCAGCAGCATACCACCCTGCATACCACTACTGGCTTGCTTCTGAAGCTAAGCAGGGTTGGTCCTGGTCAGGCCCTGGATGGGAGACCAGATGCTGCTGGAAGTGGTGTTGGAGGGCCAGTAGGAGGCACTCTTTCCTCTGGTCTAAAAAATATCCCAATGCCCCAGGGCAGTGATTGGGGACACTGCCCTGTGTAGGGTGCCGTCTTTCGGATGGGACGTTAAACGGGTGTCCTGACTCTCTGAGGTCATTAAAGATCCCATGGCACTTATCGTAAGAGTAGGGGTGTTAACCCCGGTGTCCTGGCTAAATTCCCAATCTGGCCCTCAAACCATCATGGTCACCTAATAATCCCCAGCTTACAATTGGCTCATTCATCCCCCTCCTCTCCCCTGTAACTATTCCCCAGGTCGTTGCTGCAAATGAGAACGTGTTCTCAGTCAACTTACCTGGTAAAATAACGGTAAAATAAATAAAATAAAGATAAACCAACCAGTCACATCATCCCCTGGCAGATCTCATTTCCACAACACATTAATTAAGTGGATAAAGCAGCAGTAAGTAGGAGGGTCATATTAACTTGGTCTGTACCCCAAATACATCCTATTCCCTATAGACATGGGCCCTGGTCTAATGTAGTGCACTATCTAGGGAATAGGGCCCTGGTCTAATGTAGTGCACTATATAGGGAATAGGGCCCTGGTCTAATGTAGTGCACTATATAGGGAATAGGGCCCTGGTCTAATGTAGTGCACTATATAGGGAATAGGGCCCTGGTCTAATGTAGTGCACTATATAGGGAATAGGGCCCTGGTCTAATGTGCACTATATAGGGAATAGGGCTCCATTTGGGATGCAGAGGCATTTATTCAGCAGGTGGGTAATTGGGACAGAACTCCGCGGTGGGGAGTGTGTGTGTGTGTGTGTGTGTGTGTGTGTGTGTGTGTGTGTGTGTGTGTGTGTGTGTGTGTGTGTGTGTGTGTGTGTGTGTGTGTGTGTGTGTGTGTGTGTGTGTGTGTGTGTATTCAGTGGGACTGTCCTTGTCTCTTGTTGGGGGCTGACAGCCTCCTCTCTCCCTGCCTCTCCCTCCTCTATCCCCCCCTTCTGCCCCTCCTCCCACTCCTCTTCCTCTTCCCTCTCTTCCCCCTCCTCCTCTTTCCCCCCTCCTCCTCCACCCCTCCCATTCCCCCTCCCCTCCTCCCCCTCCATTCCTCCACCTCTCCTGGAGATATATATAGATATTAACCATCTGAAGGTAACCCAGACAAATGAATGGTAGTATGGAGATATATATAGATATTAACCCTTCACCTGAAGGTAACCCATACAAATTAATGGTAGTATGGAGACATATATATAGATATTAAACCATCTGAAGGTAACCCAGACAAACGAATGGTAGTATGGAGATAGTTTAGTGCCAACAGGAATAAGGGGTTAAATATTTGTCAAAAAGCCACTTCTTTTTTTATTTATTTTTTACTCTCTTTTATAGTTATTTATGAATGTGTTACTCAATGTGTTTCTGTAGTAGTAAAGGCCAAATTCAATATTTTATTCAATAATGTTGTAGTATTTTCTTTTTACACGTAAAGGGGTCCTAAAATTAAACATCGAATATCTAAATGATCCATGATATGACCTTCTTAAAAATATTCCACATCAGTTTGTTATTGTTTAGTCATGCCCTTGGTATACGATATACCACGGCTTTAAGCCAATCAGCATTCAGGGTCTCGAACCACCCAGTTTATAACACACAACATAATGCATATTTCAATAACTACATTACCCAGACTCCCTGTCTACTACGGTAGAAACAGCACACCAGTGAAAGTCTGTGGTGGGAAATGTTTATGTATTATAAAAAATCCAATGCTTTGGAGGATGATGCAGTTAGCACTGGC
>NC_074694.1:4207296-4344796 GCF_029448725.1 Salvelinus fontinalis
AGACCACAACACTACATCAAGAGAGACAACACTACATGAAGAGACACCACAACACTACATAGAGAGAGACCTGACACAACACTACATGAAGAGAGACCACAACACTACATAGAGAGAGACAACACTACATGAAGAGACACCACAACACTACATAGAGAGAGACCTGACACAACACTACATAAAGAGAGACCACAACACTACATAGAGAGAGACCACAACACTACATAGAGAGAGACCTGACACAACACTACATAAAGAGAGAGAGACCACAACACTACATAAAGAGAGACCACAACACTACATAAAGAGAGACAACACTACATGAAGAGACACCACAACACTACATAGAGAGAGACCTGACACAACACTACATAAAGAGAGACCACAACACTACATAGAGAGAGACCACAACACTACATAGAGAGAGACCTGACACAACACTACATAGAGAGAGACCACAACACTACATAGAGAGAGACCACAACACTACATAGAGAGAGACCTGACACAACACTACATAGAGAGAGACCACAACACTACATAAAGAGAGACCACAACACTACATCAAGAGAGACAACACTACATGAAGAGACACCACAACACTACATAGAGAGAGACCTGACACAACACTACATAAAGAGAGACCACAACACTACATAGAGAGAGACCACAACACTACATAGAGAGAGACCTGACACAACACTACATAAAGAGAGAGAGACCACAACACTACATAAAGAGAGACCACAACACTACATAAAGAGAGACAACACTACATGAAGAGACACCACAACACTACATGGAGAGAGACCTGACACAACACTACATAAAGAGAGACCACAACACTACATAGAGAGAGACCACAACACTACATAGAGAGAGACCTGACACAACACTACATAAAGAGAGAGAGACCACAACACTACATAAAGAGAGACCACAACACTACATAGAGAGAGACCTGACACAACACTACATAAAGAGAGAGAGACCACAACACTACATAAAGAGAGACCACAACACTACATAAAGAGAGACCTGACACAACACTACACAGAGAGAGAGACCACAACACTACATAAAGAGAGACCACAACACTACATAAAGAGAGACCACAACACTACATAGAGAGAGACCACAACACTACATAAAGAGAGACCTGCCACAACACTACATGAAGAGAGAGACCACAACACTACACAGAGAGAGACCACAACACTACATAGAGAGAGACCACAACACTACATAGAGAGAGACCTGACACAACACTACATAAAGAGAGAGAGACCACAACACTACATAAAGAGAGACCACAACACTACATAAAGAGAGACCTGACACAACACTACACAGAGAGAGAGACCACAACACTACATAAAGAGAGACCACAACACTACATAGAGAGAGACCTGACACAACACTACATAAAGAGAGACACCACAACACTACATAAAGAGAAACCTGACACAACACTACATAAAGAGAGACCACAACACTACATAGAGAGAGAGACCTGCCACAACACTACATAAAGAGAGACCACAACACTACATAAAGAGAGACCTGACACAACACTACATAAAGTGAGACCTGACACAACACTACATAGAGAGAGAGACCTGCCACAACACTACATAAAGAGAGACCTGACACAACACTACATAAAGAGAGACCTGACACAACACTACATAAAGAGAGACCTGAAACAACACTACATAGAGAGAGAGACCTGCCACAACACTACATAAAGAGAGACCACAACACTACATAAAGAGAGACCTGACACAACACTACATAAAGAGAGACCTGACACAACACTACACAGAGAGAGACCACAACACTACATGAAGACGCCACAACACTACATAAAGAGAGACCACAACACTACATAGAGAGAGACACTACATAGAGAGAGACACCACAACACTACATAGAGAGAGACACCACAACACTACATAGAGAGAGACACCACAACACTACATGAAGACGCCACAACACTACATAGAGAGAGATACCACAACACTACATAGAGAGACACCACAACACTACATAAAGAGAGACACCACAACACTACATAAAGAGAGAGACACTACATAGAGAGAGACACCACAACACTACATAGAGAGAGACCTGACACAACACTACATAAAGAGAGAGAGACCACAACACTACATAAAGAGAGACCACAACACTACATAAAGAGAGACCTGACACAACACTACACAGAGAGAGAGACCACAACACTACATAAACAGAGACCACAACACTACATAGAGAGAGACCTGACACAACACTACATAAAGAGAGACACCACAACACTACATAAAGAGAGACCTGACACAACACTACATAAAGAGAGACCACAACACTACATAGAGAGAGAGACCTGCCACAACACTACATAAAGAGAGACCACAACACTACATAAAGAGAGACCTGACACAACACTACATAAAGAGAGACCTGACACAACACTACATAAAGAAAGACCTGACACAACACTACATAGAGAGAGAGACCTGCCACAACACTACATAAAGAGAGACCACAACACTACATAAAGAGAGACCTGACACAACACTACATAAAGAGAGACCTGACACAACACTACACAGAGAGAGACCACAACACTACATGAAGACGCCACAACACTACATAAAGAGAGACCACAACACTACATAGAGAGAGACACTACATAGAGAGAGACACCACAACACTACATAGAGAGAGACACCACAACACTACATAGAGAGAGACACCACAACACTACATGAAGACAACACTACACTACATAGAGAGAGACACCACAACACTACATAGAGAGAGACACCACAACACTACATAGAGAGAGACACCACAACACTACATAAAGAGAGACACCACAACACTACATAGAGAGAGAGACACCACAACACAACACTACATAGAGAGAGAGACACCACAACACTACATAGAGAGAGAGACACCACAACACTACATAGAGAGAGAGACACCACAACACTACATAGACAGAGAGACACCACAACACTACATAGAGAGAGCACAACACTACATAAAGAGAGACGCCACAACACTACATAAAGAGAGACACCACAACACTACATGAAGAGACACCACAACACTACATAAAGAGAGACAACACTACATAAAGAGAGACAACACTACACTACATAGAGAGAGACACCACATAAAGAGAGACACCACAACACTACATAGAGAGAGACACCACATAAAGAGAGACACCACAACACTACATAGAGACACCACAACACTACATAAAGAGAGACACCACAACACTACATAGAGACACCACAACACTACATAAAGAGAGACACCACATAAAGAGAGACACCACAACACTACATAGAGAGAGACACCACATAAAGAGAGACACCACAACACTACATAGAGAGACACCACAACACTACATAGAGAGACACCACAACACTACATAGACAGAGAGACACCACAACACTACATAAAGAGAGAGACACCACAACACTACATAAAGAGAGACACCACAACACTACATAGAGAGAGACCACAACACTACATAAAGAGAGATGCCACAACACTACATAAAGAGAGACACCACAACACTACATAGAGAGAGACACCACAACACTACATAGAGAGAGACACTACAACACTACATAGAGAGAGACACCACAACACTACATAGAGACACCACAACACTACATAGAGACACCACAACACTACATAGAGACACCACAACACTACATAAAGAGAGATGCCACAACACTACATAAAGAGAGATGCCACAACACTACATAAAGAGAGACACCACAACACTACATAAAAGAGACACCACAACACTACATAAAGAGAGACAACACTACATAGAGACACCACAACACTACATAAAGAGAGACACCACAACACTACATAAAGAGAGACACCACAACACTACATAAAGAGAGAGACACCACAACACTACATAAAGAGAGACACCACAACACTACATAGAGAGAGAGACCACAACACTACATAGAGAGAGACCACAACACTACATAGAGAGAGACCACAACACTACATAGAGAGAGACACCACAACACTACATAAAGAGAGACACCACAACACTACATAAAGAGAGAGACACCACAACACTACATAAAGAGAGACACCACAACACTACATAGAGAGAGAGACCACAACACTACATAGAGAGAGACCACAACACTACATAGAGAGAGACCACAACACTACATAGAGAGAGACACCACAACACTACATAGAGAGAGAGACCACAACACTACATAGAGACACCACAACAGTACATAGAGAGAGACACCACAACACTACATAGAGACACCACAACACTACATAAAGAGAGACACCACAACACTACATAGAGACACCACAACACTACATAGAGAGAGACACCACAACACTACAGAAAGAGAGACACCACAACACTACATAGAGACACCACAACACTACATAGAGACACCACAATACTACATAGAGAGAGACACCACAACACTACAGAAAGAGAGACACCACAACACTACATAGAGAGACACCACAACACTACAGAGAGAGACACCACAACACTACATAAAGAGAGACACCACAACACTACATAAAGAGAGACACCACAACACAACATACACAGAGACACCACAACACTACATAGAGAGACCTGCCACAACACTACATAAAGAGAGACGCCACAACACTACATAAAGAGAGAGACACCACACTACATCAAGAGAGACGCCACAACACTACATAGAGAGACCTGCCACAACACTACATAAAGAGAGACGCAACAACACTACATAGAGAGACACCACTATAAAGAGAGACACCACAACACTACATAGAGAGAGACAGCACAACACTACATAGAGAGAGACAGCACAACACTACATAAAGAGAGACAACACAACACTACATAAAGAGAGAGACACCACAACACTACATAGAGAGAGACAGCACAACACTACATAAAGAGAGACACCACAACACTACATAAAGAGAGACACCACAACACTACATAAAGAGAGACAACACAACACTACATAAAGAGAGACAGCACAACACTACATAAAGAGAGACAACACTATAAAGAGAGACACGCCACAACACTACATAAAGAGAGACACCACAACACTACATAAAGAGAGACAACACTACATAAAGTGAGACCACAACACTACATGAAGAGAGAGAGACACTACATAAAGAGAGACACGCCACAACACTACATAAAGAGAGACGCCACAACACTACATAAAGAGAGACAACACTACATAAAGTGAGACCACAACACTACATGAAGAGAGAGAGACACTACATAAAGAGAGACACCACAACACTACATAAAGAGAGAGAGACACTACATAAAGAGAGACACCACAACACTACATAAAGAGAGACAACACTACATAAAGTGAGACCACAACACTACATGAAGAGAGATATCACAACACTACATAAAGAGAGACAACACTACATAAAGAGAGACCACAACACTACATGAAGAGAGATATCACAACACTACATAAAGAGAGACACCACAACACTACATAAAGAGAGACAACACTACATAAAGAGAGAAAGCACAACACTACATAAAGAGAGACAACACTACATAAAGAGAGACTGCACAACACTACATAAAGAGAGACGCCACAACACTACATAGAGAGAGACTGCACAACACTACATAAAGAGAGACACCACAACACTACATAAAGAGAGACGCCACAACACCACATAAAGAGAGACGCCACAACACCACATAAAGAGAGACAACACAACACTACATAGAGACACCACAACACTACATAAAGAGAGACGCCACAACACCACATAAAGAGAGACGCCACAACACCACATAAAGAGAGACAACACAACACTACATAGAGACACCACAACACTACATAGAGACACCACAACACTACATAGAGACACCACAACACTACATAAAGAGAGACAGCACAACACTACATAGAGGGAGACCACAACACTACATGAAGAGACACCACAACACTACATGAAGAGACACCACAACACTACATAAAGAGAGACACCACAACACTACATAGAGAGAGACACCACAACACTACATAGAGAGAGACACCACAACACTACATAAAGAGAGACACCACAACACTACATAAAGAGAGACACCACAACACTACATAAAGAGAGACAACACTACACTACATAGAGAGAGACCACAACACTACATGAAGAGACACCACAACACTACATAGAAGGAGACACCACAACACTACATAGAGGGAGACACCACAACACTACATAAAGAGAGACCACAACACTACATAGAGAGAGACCACAACACTACATAGAGGGATACACCACAACACTACATAAAGAGAAACACCACAACACTACATAAAGAGAGACAACACTACACTACATAGAGAGAGACCACAACACTACATGAAGAGACACCACAACACTACATAGAGAAAGACACCACAACACTACATAGAGAGAGACACCACAACACTACATATAGAGAGACACCACAACACTACATAAAGAGAGACCACAACACTACATAGAGAGAGACACCACAACACTACATAAAGAGAGACACCACATCACTACATAGAGAGAGACACCACAACACTACATAAAGAGAGACAACACTACATAAAGAGAGACACCACAACACTACATAGAGAGAGACACCACAACACTACATAGAGACACCACAACACTACATAAAGAGAGACACCACAACACTACATAAAGAGAGACACCACAACACTACATAGAGAGAGACACCACAACACTACATAGAGACACCACAACACTACATAAAGAGAGACACCACAACACTACATAGAGAGAGACACCACAACACTACATAAAGAGAGACACCACAACACTACATAAAGAGAGACACCACAACACTACATGAAGAGACACCACAACACTACATATAGAGACACCACAACACTACATATAGAGACACCACAACACTACATAAAGAGAGACACCACAACACTACATAAAGAGACACCACGACACTACATGAAGAGAGACACCACAACACTACATAGAGACACCACAACACTACATAAAGAGAGACACCACAACACGACATAAAGAGAGACACCACAACACTACATAAAGAGAGACACCACAACACTACATGAAGAGAGACACCACAACACTACATAAAGAGAGACAACACAACACTACATAAAGAGAGACACCACAACACTACATAGAGAGAGACACCACAACACTACATAGAGAGAGACACCACAACACTACATAGAGAGAGACACCACAACACTACATAAAGAGAGACGCCACAACACTACATAGAGAGAGACAACACTACATAGAGAGAGACCACAACACTACATAGAGAGAGACACCACAACACTACATAAAGAGAGACACCACAACACTACATATAGAGAGACCACAACACTACATAGAGAGAGACACCACAACACTACATAAAGAGAGACACCACAACACTACATGAAGAGAGACACCACAACACTACATAAAGAGAGACAACACAACACTACATAAAGAGAGACACCACAACACTACATAGAGAGAGACACCACAACACTACATAGAGAGAGACACCACAACACTACATAGAGAGAGACACCACAACACTACATAAAGAGAGACACCACAACACTACATGAAGAGACACCACAACACTACATAAAGAGAGACAACACTACATAGAGACACCACAACACTACATAGACAGAGAGACACCACAACACTACATAGAGAGAGACAACACTACATAAAGAGAGACAACACTACACTACATAGAGAGAGACACCACAACACTACATAAAGAGAGACAACACAACACTACATAAAGAGACACCACAACACTACATAAAGAGAGACCACAACACTACATAAAGAGAGACCACACAACACTACATAGAGAGAGACAACACTACATAAAGAGAGACACCACTACAGTACATAGAGAGAGACACCACAACACTACATAAAGAGAGACACCACAACACTACATAGAGACACCACAACACTACATAGAGACACCACAACACTACATAAAGAGAGACCACAGCACTACATAAAGAGAGACCACACAACACTACATAGAGAGAGACAACACTACATAAAGAGAGACACCACTACAGTACATAGAGAGAGACACCACAACACTACATAAAGAGAGACACCACAACACTACATAGAGACACCACAACACTACATAGAGAGAGACCACAACACTACATAAAGAGAGACCACAACACTACATAGAGAGAGACCACAACACTACATAAAGAGAGACAACACATCACTACATAGAGACAGCACAACACTACATAAAGAGAGACCACAACACTACATAAAGAGAGACAACACATCACTACATAGAGACATCACAACACTACATAAAGAGAGACCACAACACTACATAAAGAGAGACAACACATCACTACATAGAGACAGCACAACACTACATAAAGAGAGACAGCACAACACTACATAAAGAGAGACACTCTTATGCAGAAGGAAGAAGGAAGCAGAAGGAAGACGAAGGAAGGAAGTTATGCAGAAGGAAGACGTACCTGAGGTGTGTGACGCAGAGCTGGAACGTGCTGCGACCTGCTGCCGTAGAAAGGCAGAGACAGAGAGACAGGACCCTGATACCTCAACCCAGCTGAGGCTCAGACACACTAGGCTCTAAGGAATGAGGACAGCATTGAATGGATTTCTGTGTGACAATGACTCCAGCACTGAGGGTATGTTCACTTCCATCACAGGTCAGAGGGCCCCACCTACTCCAAGTGTGTGTGTGTGTGTGTGTGTGTGTGTGTGTGTGTGTGTGTGTGTGTGTGTGTGTGTGTGTGTGTGTGTGTGTGTGTGTGTGTGTGTGTGTGTGTGTGTGTGTGTGTGTGTGTGTGTGTGTGTGTGTGTGTGTGTGTGTGTGTGTGTGTGTGTGTGGTGTACATTCTCAGAGTAATGACTCAGACAATCCAAAGATAAAGTAAGCCATGTTATGTTGTTTCGGGGGGCCACCTTCCTCCCCCTTACAGAATCCTATCAAAAGGACTGCCTGTGTCTCAGTGTGAAACTGAATGGGAGTCTTGTTCGCTGGCGTAACCTTTTGGGGGGATGGTTTTGTTATTGATGAGGATCCCCAGATTAGACGGAAGGTGAATAGCAGCAGGTGATTGAAAACATCCTGACGTGAAATACCTTTCTACAATTATAATCCCAGGAGTTACATATCCTCGTATATAATCTTGTTATTGTGCTTCACAGAAATGCCATTACATCAGATTATTATGCTGTTACATCAGATTATTATGCTGTTACAACAGATTATTATGCTGTCGCATCAGATTATTATGCTGTCGCATCAGATTATTATGCTGTCGCATCAGATTATTATGCTGTCGCATCAGATTATTATGCTGTCGCATCAGATTATTATGGTGTTACATCAGATTATTATGCTGTCGCATCAGATTATTATGCTGTTACATCAGATTATTATGCTGTTACATCAGATTATTATGCTGTCGCATCAGATTATTGTTCTGTCACATCAGATTATTATGCTGTTACATCAGATTATTATGCTGTCGCATCAGATTATTATGCTGTCGCATCAGATTATTATGCTGTTACATCAGATTATTATGCTGTCGCATCAGATTATTGTTCTGTCACATCAGATTATTATGCTGTCGCATCAGATTATTATGCTGTCGCATCAGATTATTATGCTGTCACATCAGATTATTATGCTGTCGCATCAGATTATTATGCTGTCGCATCAGATTATTATGCTGTCGCATCAGATTATTATGGTGTTACATCAGATTATTATGCTGTCGCATCAGATTATTATGCTGTCGCATCAGATTATTATGCTGTCGCATCAGATTATTATGCTGTCGCATCAGATTATTATGGTGTCGCATCAGATTATTATGCTGTCGCATCAGATTATTATGCTGTCGCATCAGATTATTATTCTGTCGCATCAGATTATTATGCTGTCGCATCAGATTATTATGGTGTCGCATCAGATTATTATGCTGTCGCATCAGATTATTATGCTGTCGCATCAGATTATTGTGCTGTCGCATCAGATTATTGTGCTGTCGCATCAGATTATTGTGCTGTCGCATCAGATTATTATGCTGTCGCATCAGATTATTATGCTGTCGCATCAGATTATTATGCTGTCGCATCAGATTATTATGCTGTCGCATCAGATTATTGTGCTGTCGCATCAGATTATTGTGCTGTCGCATCAGATTATTATGCTGTCGCATCAGATTATTATGCTGTCGCATCAGATTATTGTTCTGTCACATCAGATTATTGTGCTGTCGCATCAGATTATTGTTCTGTCACATCAGATTATTGTGCTGTCGCATCAGATTATTGTTCTGTCACATCAGATTATTATGCTGTCGCATCAGATTATTGTGCTGTCGCATCAGATTATTATGCTGTCGCATCAGATTATTGTGCTGTCGCATCAGATTATTATGCTGTCGCATCAGATTATTATGCTGTCGCATCAGATTATTATGCTGTCGCATCAGATTATTATGCTGTCGCATCAGATTATTATGCTGTCGCATCAGATTATTGTGCTGTCGCATCAGATTATTATGCTGTCGCATCAGATTATTGTGCTGTCGCATCAGATTATTATGCTATCGCATCAGATTATTATGCTGTCGCATCAGATTATTGTGCTGTCGCATCAGATTATTATGCTGTCGCATCAGATTATTATGCTGTCGCATCAGATTATTATGCTATCGCATCAGATTATTATGCTGTCGCATCAGATTATTATGCTGTCGCATCAGATTATTATGCTGTCGCATCAGATTATTATGGTGTTACATCAGATTATTATGCTGTCGCATCAGATTATTATGCTGTCGCATCAGATTATTATGCTGTCGCATCAGATTATTGTGCTGTCGCATCAGATTATTATGCTGTCGCATCAGATTATTGTGCAGTCGCATCAGATTATTATGCTGTCGCATCAGATTATTGTGCAGTCGCATCAGATTATTATGCTGTCGCATCAGATTATTATGCTGTCGCATCAGATTGTTATGGTGTTACATCAGATTATTATGCTGTCGCATCAGATTATTATGCTGTCGCATCAGATTATTATGCTGTCGCATCAGATTATTGTTCTGTCACATCAGATTATTATGCTGTCCCATCAGATTATTATGCTGTCACATGAGATTATTATGCTGTTACAACAGATTATTATGTATATATATACTATCTAATTGAACCTCTAGAGTCGGTGTCCGCACCCCTGTGAAAATCGAATTAGCATAATACTGTAACGACCCTGGGTTTATAAGCGCGGATATCGACTCTGCCTCACGAGCATGCTTTTGCGGCACAGTCGATAGCGCGCTGGACTTCGCGCTAGAAGGTCGAGGGTTCGAGACCTGCACACCCTGCCTGTTTCATTACAATATTTTCAGAGGGTCCCTGGTTGGAGCCGATAAGATTGGGGCAAGGAGAGGGGTGGAATAGGGTACCACTGTTATAATACCCAGCGTAATACAAAATCCCCGTCAGTTTAAGATATAGATATGTTTCTTTTGTACTGGATGCGTCCCAATCCATCGCCGATGTCACGCGTATGAACTCCAGAGTGGCGCAGTGGTCTAAGGCACCGCATCTCAGTGCTAGTCGTCGTCACTACAGACCCTGGTTCGATTCCAGGCCGTATCGCAAACCGGCTGTGATTTGGAGTCCCATGGGGCGGCGCGCAATTGGGTCTAGCGTCGTCTGGCATTTGGCCGTGGGTAGGCCGTCATTGGGTCTAGCGTCGTCTGGCATTTGGCTGTGGGTAGGCCGTCATTGTAAATAAGAATGTTCTGAACTGACTTGGTTAAACGAATAAAAAAATAACTTCCGCATCTGCGTTGAAAGGCGGCAGAGCTGGTGTTTCTTAAGATCAGAGGAGTGGAGATCAGTTTTCTCACAAGATCGACCTGTAGAGTCTGAACAGTTTTTTGCTCTCAGTCTTGGGACCCGTCTGAAGTCGGTTCAGCTGATCTGCCACCTTCTCTCTGCAGCGTCCGAACAGTTTGGGCTACACACTAACACGATCCCTCTGTGGAAAGGTGAGACTCTCACCTGTTTTGTTCTAGGATGCCCACAGGCCTCACAAGACCCACCTGAATGTCCCCCCGGTACCAGTTCAAAAGATGAATGAAAGTATATATGGAGACAGAGCAGTAAAAATAAAGGTTGTCGTCATACCCATGGTATACGGTCTGATATAACACGCCTGTCAGCCAATCAGCATTCAGGCCTCGAACCACCCAGTTTATATACACTGAGTGTACAAAACATTTGACCCCTTCCTTATAATGAGTTGCAACCCCCTCCATTTTGTCCTCAGAACATCCTCAATTTGTCAGGGCATGGACTCTCTTAATTAACATTTTAAAATGTAACCTTTATTTAACTAGACGAGTCTGTTAAGAACAAATTTCTTATTTACAATGACGGCCTACCGGGGAACAGTGGGTTAACTGCCTTGTTCAGGGGCAGAACAACAGATTTTTTTACCTTGTCAGCTCGGGGATTTGATCTAGCAACCTTTTGTTTACTGGCCCAACGGTCTAACCGCTAGGCTACCTGCTCTAACCGCTAGGCTACCTGGCGTCCCCAACGGTCTAACCACTAGGCTACCTGCCGTCCCCAACGATGTAAACCACTAGGCTACCTGCCGTCCCCAACGGTGTAAACCACTAGGCTACCTGCCGTCCCCAACGGTCTAAACCACTAGGCTACCTGCCGCCCCCAACGGTCTAACCGCTAGGCTACCTGCCGTCCCCAACAGTGTAAACCACTAGGCTACCTGCCATCCCCAACGGTCTAAACCACTAGGCTACCTGCCGCCCCCAACGGTCTAAACCACTAGGCTACCTGCCGCCCCCAACGGTCTAACCGCTAGGCTACCTGCCGTCCCCAACAGTGTAAACCACTAGGCTACCTGCCGTCCCCAACGGTCTAAACCACTAGGCTACCTGCCGCCCCCAACGGTCTAAACCACTAGGCTACCTGCCGTCCCCAACGGTCTAAACCACTAGGCTACCTGCCGTCCCCAACGGTTTAAACCACTAGGCTACCTGCCGCCCCCAACGGTCTAAACCACTAGGCTACCTGCCGTCCCCAACGGTCTAACCACTAGGCTACCTGCCGTCCCCAACGGTCTAAACCACTAGGCTACCTGCCGTCCCCAACGGTCTAAACCACTAGGCTACCTGCCGTCCCCAACGGTCTAACCACTAGGCTACCTGCCGCCCCCAACGGTCTAAACCACTAGGCTACCTGCCGCCCCCAACGGTCTAAACCACTAGGCTACCTGCCGCCCCCAACGGTCTAACCACTAGGCTACCTGCCGCCCCCAACGGTCTAAACCACTAGGCTACCTGCCGCCCCCAACGGTCTAAACCACTAGGCTACCTGCCGCCCCCAACGGTCTAAACCACTAGGCTACCTGCCGCCCCCAACGGTCTAACCACTAGGCTACCTGCCGTCCCCAACGGTTTAAACCACTAGGCTACCTGCCGTCCCCAACGGTCTAAACCACTAGGCTACCTGCCGCCCCCAACGGTCTAAACCACTAGGCTACCTGCCGCCCCCAACGGTCTAAACCACTAGGCTACCTGCCGTCCCCAACGGTCTAAACCACTAGGCTACCTGCCGCCCCCAACGGTCTAAACCACTAGGCTACCTGCCGCCCCCAACGGTCTAAACCACTAGGCTACCTGCCGCCCCCAACGGTCTAAACCACTAGGCTACCTGCCGTCCCCAACGGTCTAACCACTAGGCTACCTGCCGCCCCCAACGGCAGGTAGCCTAGGTAAACCACTAGGCTACCTACCGTCCCCAACGGTCTAAACCACTAGGCTACTTGCCGCCTGACTCTAAAAGGTATTGAACGTTTCCACAGGGATGCTGGCCCATGTTGACTCCAATGCTTTCCAACAGTTGTGTCAAGTTAGCTCGATGTCCTTTTGGTGCTTTGGCACACACGGGAAGTGTCAAAAACCCAGCAGCGTTGCAGTTCTTGACTCAAACCGATGTTTCTGGCTCCTACTACCATACCCCGTTAAAAAGGCACTTAAATGTCTTGTCCATCCACCCTCTGAATGACACACATACACAATCCATGTCTCAAGACTTAAAAATCCTTCTGGGTGGACAAGTAGAATGGTGACCCAGAACTAGTAGAATGGTGACCCAGCCACAGGTTCTGGATGGGAAACTAGTAGACTGGTGACCCATCCACAGGTTCTGGATGGGAAACTAGTAGAATGGTGACCCAGCCACAGGTTCTGGATGGGAAACTAGTAGACTGGTGACCCATCCACGGGTTCTGGATGGGGAAACTAGTAGACTGGTGACCCATCCACAGGTTCTGGATGGGAAACTAGTAGACTGGTGACCCATCCACAGGTTCTGGGTGGGAAACTAGTAGAATGGTGACCCATCCACAGGTTCTGGATGGGGAACTAGTAGACTGGTGACCCATCCACAGGTTCTGGATGGGAAACTAGTAGAATGGTGACCCAGCCACAGGTTCTGGATGGGAAACTAGTAGAATGGTGACCCAGCCACAGGTTCTGGATGGGAAACTAGTAGAATGGTGACCCAGCCACAGGTTCTGGAGTGGGAAACTAGTAGAATGGTGACCCATCCACAGGTTCTGGAGTGGGAAACTAGTAGAATGGTGACCCAGCCACAGGTCCTGGAGTGGGAAACTAGTAGAATGGTTACCCATCCTGCCACAGGTTCTGGATGGGAAACTAGTAGAATGGTGACCCATCCTGCCACAGGTTCTGGAGTGGGAAACTAGTAGAATGGTGACCCAGCCACAGGTTCTGGATGGGAGGCCGTGGTCATGATTCTGGACAGACTTAACGTACATGTCATAGCTAACACACAAGATGTGGTTCCGGGTTCCGATGTTGCTCCTCCCCTATACACTCAGCTCCAATGGGATAACTGTATTATCCACAGCACAGAGACCCTTTTCCGATTCTGATAGGTCAGGGGTGTCTCTCTCTCTATAGCTTCTGATGGGTCAGGGTGGGTGTCACTCAAAACATAGAGTGTACAATTGGGCAATGAAGATCCCTGGTTTCTCCTTTGGACCAATCAGAAACAAATTAACATAACAGAAACATCTGCACCAAGCTGTCCCTTTTAACCCCAAAACTTAAATAATTATCAGACAGAATATTGGCAAAATTCATCATACAGTTTTACTTTTAATCATTACATTGATCATTACAGAGGCATATATCATACAAATGAGGGCTCTATGTTTGGCTGGAGGTGAGGAGGCGGTGTTATGATTACATTTAAATCATTTAGCAGACGCTCTTATCCAGAGCGACTTACATTTTTTTACCTTTATTTAACTAGGCAAGTCAGTTAAGAACAAACTTTTATTTTCAATGTCGGCCTAGGAACAGTGGGTTAACTGCCTTGTTCAGGGGCAGAACGACAGATTTTTACCTTGTCAGCTCAGGGATTTGAACTTGCAACCTTTCGGTTACTAGCCCAACGCTCTAACCACTAGGCTACCCTGCCGCCCATGATGATACTGTGTTATGATGATACTGTGTTATGATGATACTGTGTTATGATGATACTGTGTTATGATGACACTGTGTTATGATGATACTGTGTTATGATGACACTGTGTTATGATGATACTGTGTTATGATGACACTGTGTTGTGATGATACTGTGTTATGATGACACTGTGTGTGGCTGGTGGTGAGGACGCTGTTAAAGAGTTTTGTAAAGAGGAATGGTCCAAAATTCCTTCTGATCCAGGTCTGATCCGCGACTACAGAAAACGTTTGAGGTTATTGCTGCCAAAGGAGGGTCAACCAGTTATTAAATCCAAGGGTTCACATTTATATTTTTTACATTTTAGCCATTTAGCAGACGCTCTTATCCAGAGCGACTTACAGTGGAGTGCATACATTTTATTACATTTTACATACTGAGACAAGGATATCCCTACCGGCCAAACCCTCCCTAACCCGGACGACGCTATGCCAATTGTGCGTCGCCCCACGGACCTCCCGGTTGCGGCCGGCTGCGACAGAGCCTGGGTGTGAGCCACTGCGCCACCCGGGAGGTTGGCATACTTTTCCCACCCTGCACTGTGAATGTTTACACAGTGTGTTCAATAAAGACATGAAAACGTATAATTGTTTGTGTGTTACTAGTTTAAGCAGACTGTGTTTGTCTACTGTTGTGACCTAGATGAAGACCAATTTATGCAGAAATCCAGGAAATTCCAAAGGGTTCACATACTTTTTATTGCTACTGTATATCAGTGTGAATGCTATGTTAACAATATATTTGCATATTGAAGCAATTACTGTTCAAAAACATATTTACTATTTAGTAAATATAGGATAGGTCTATATGTTATTTTGTTTCTGTAGGCTCTTTAACAAAATATAACGGTCAATGACAATGCAATACATAAAATACCATAAATACACAGCTTGAAGAAACCACGTATTTAGCCATGGAGCCCATTCTGATTGGCCAGTGAGGGGTCAAGCCTTCGACATCCTGTAGCATCAACTTGTTTATTCGTCAAATCCCAGCCCTTATGCACCGCCTGCTATCAAAACCCAGCCCTTATGCACCGCCTGCTATCAAAACCCAGCCCTTATGCACCCCCTGCTATCAAAACCCAGCCCTTATGCACCGCCTGCTATCAAAACCCAGCCCTTATGCACCGCCTGCTATCAAAACCCAGCCCTTATGCACCACCGCCTGCTATCAAAACCCAGCCCTTATGCACCGCCGGCTGCTATCAAAACCCAGCCCTTATGCACCGCCGGCTGCTATCAAAACCCAGCCCTTATGCACCGCCGGCTGCTATCAAAACCCAGCCCTTATGCACCGCCGGCTGCTATCAAAACCCAGCCCTTATGCACCGCCGGCTGCTATCAAAACCCAGCCCTTATGCACCGCCGCCTGCTATCAAAACCCAGCCCTTATGCACCGCCTGCTATCAAAACCCAGCCCTTATGCACCGCCTGCTATCAAAACCCAGCCCTTATGCACCCCCTGCTATCAAAACCCAGCCCTTATGCACCGCCGGCTGCTATCAAAACCCAGCCCTTATGCACCGCTGGCTGCTATCAAAACCCAGCCCTTATGCACCACCGCCTGCTATCAAAACCCAGCCCTTATGCACCACCGCCTGCTATCAAAACCCAGCCCTTATGCACCACCGCCTGCTATCAAAACCCAGCCCTTATGCACCACCTCCTGCTATCAAAACCCAGCCTTTATGCACCGCCGCCTGCTATCAAAACTCAGCCCTTATGCACCACTGCCTGCTACTGAGATAATAAACCCAGCCCTTATGTAGCACCGCCTGCAACTGAGACAATAAACCCAGCCCTTATGCAGCACCGCCTGCAACTGAGACAATAAACGCAGACCTTATGCACCACCGCCTGCTACTGAGACAATAATTCTGGTTATGAAAATAGCAAAAATATTTCTGACACGCCCCCGAACCTATCGCACTAGCGCCAATACTTAGATTTACCATTGAGTTAAGTTTTATTATTAAAATAGAGTCCATCGTCTCTGTTGAGGACAATGATGTGTCCATGTGAGCGTTACGTTGTCTATTTAATCACGTTGGCTGAAATCAACAGACAGTTCATACGGACTCTAGCTTTGGATGGTTTGAAGCAGCAATTGAAGTACCAGATTCATACAAATATTTCATACGTTTTCTTTCCCTTCATATGTTCATCTCTCCAGTTCTAAAACTCCCATGCCTCCTCAACTTGTTTGAGGTAATCCTCATCCAGCGGGTTGTCTGGACACTTCTGCCCGTTGTTAGGAGGCCTGACCTGGTTATAGCGACTCCAGTCCCCTTTACAGATGATCCAGGGCAGGATGTCTACCTTGTAGTGGAGGTCAGCAGAGAACTCATTGCTGATGAGGTTGAGTGTTCCTGCTCCTTTACCCCGGGTGACGAGCTTCATGTTGTCATTGTAGCAGCAGTGCTGTGCGGCCAGAGTAGTGGACTCCAGAGTTAACATAGAGCGGATGCAGTACCGGGCCGTGGGTTTGTAGATCTCTAGTTTCTCCTTGGGGCCGCTGGCGTCTTTCCAGCGGAAGTCCCGGCGCGTGGCGGGGTCGGGGACGTCGGCCGTGCTGTAGGCCACCTCGGTGGGGTAGGAGCAGGGGCAGCCGGGGAGGTCGTTGGAGACTTTGGTCATGTATTTCTTCAGGAACTCAGACTTACAGTTCATCCAGCGTTCACAGCTGTCTGTGTCTAGAAGAGATTAGAGACAGAGTTAGTTAGTCTGGATCTCTCCCTACAGCTGTCTGGGTCTAGAAGAGATTAGAGACAGAGTTAGTCTGGGTCTCTCCCTACAGCTGTCTGGGTCTAGAAGAGATTAGAGACAGAGTTAGTTAGTCTGGGTCTCTCCCTACAGCTGTCTGGGTCTAGAAGAGATTAGAGACAGAGTTAGTTAGTCTGGGTCTCTCCCTACAGCTGTCTGGGTCTAGAAGAGATTAGAGACAGAGTTAGTCTGGGTCTCTCCCTACAGCTGTCTGTGTCTAGAAGAGATTAGAGACAGAGTTAGTTAGTCTGGGTCTCTCCCTACAGCTGTCTGGGTCTAGAAGAGATTAGAGTTAGTTAGTCTGGGTCTCTCCCTACAGCTGTCTGGGTCTAGAAGAGATTAGAGACAGAGTTAGTTAGTCTGGGTCTCTCCCTACAGCTGTCTGGGTCTAGAAGAGATTAGAGACATAGTTAGTCTGGGTCTCTCCCTACAGCTGTCTGGGTCTAGAAGAGATTAGAGACAGAGTTAGTTAGTCTGGGTCTCTCCCTACAGCTGTCTGTGTCTAGAAGAGATTAGAGACAGAGTTAGTTAGTCTGGATCTCTCCCTACAGCTGTCTGGGTCTAGAAGAGATTAGAGACAGAGTTAGTTAGTCTGGATCTCTCCCTACAGCTGTCTGGGTCTAGAAGAGATTAGAGACAGAGTTAGTTAGTCTGGGTCTCTCCCTACAGCTGTCTGGGTCTAGAAGAGATTAGAGTTAGTTAGTTAGTCTGGGTCTCTCCCTACAGCTGTCTGGGTCTAGAAGAGATTAGAGTTAGTTAGTTAGTCTGGGTCTCTCCCTACAGCTGTCTGTGTCTAGAAGAGATTAGAGACAGAGTTAGTTAGTCTGGGTCTCTCCCTACAGCTGTCTGTGTCTAGAAGAGATTAGAGACAGAGTTAGTTAGTCTGGGTCTCTCCCTACAGCTGTCTGTGTCTAGAAGAGATTAGAGACATAGTTAGTTAGTCTGGGTCTAGAAGAGATTAGAGACAGAGTTAGTTAATCTGGGTCTCTCCCTACAGCTGTCTGGGTCTAGAAGAGATTAGAGACAGAGTTAGTTAGTCTGGGTCTCTCCCTACAGCTGTCTGGGTCTAGAAGAGATTAGAGACAGAGTTAGTTAGTCTGGGTCTCTCCCTACGCTGTCTGGGTCTAGAAGAGATTAGAGTTAGTTAGTCTGGGTCTCTCCCTACAGCTGTCTGTGTCTAGAAGAGATTAGAGTTAGTTAGTCTGGGTCTCTCCCTACAGCTGTCTGGGTCTAGAAGAGATTAGAGTTAGTTAGTATGTCTGGGTCTCTCCCTACAGCTGTCTGTGTCTAGAAGAGATTAGAGACAGAGTTAGTTAGTCTGGGTCTCTCCCTACTGCTGTCTGGGTCTAGAAGAGATTAGAGTTAGTTAGTTAGTCTGGGTCTCTCCCTACAGCTGTCTGGGTCTAGAAGAGATTAGAGAGAGTTAGTTAGTCTGGGTCTCTCCCTACAGCTGTCTGTGTCTAGAAGAGATTAGAGACAGAGTTAGTCTGGGTCTCTCCCTACAGCTGTCTGTGTCTAGAAGAGATTAGAGACAGAGTTAGTTAGTCTGGGTCTCTCCCTACAGCTGTCTGGGTCTAGAAGAGATTAGAGTTAGTTAGAATGTCTGGGTCTCTCCCTACAGCTGTCTGTGTCTAGAAGAGATTAGAGACAGAGTTAGTTAGTCTGGGTCTCTCCCTACTGCTGTCTGGGTCTAGAAGAGATTAGAGTTAGTTAGTTAGTCTGGGTCTCTCCCTACAGCTGTCTGGGTCTAGAAGAGATTAGAGTTAGTTAGTTAGTCTGGGTCTCTCCCTACAGCTGTCTGTGTCTAGAAGAGATTAGAGACAGAGTTAGTTAGTCTGGGTCTCTCCCTACAGCTTTCTAGGTCTAGAAGAGATTAGAGACAGAGTTAGTTAGTCTGGGTCTCTCCCTACAGCTGTCTGGGTCTAGAAGAGATTAGAGAGAGTTAGTTAGTCTGGGTCTCTCCCTACAGCTGTCTGTGTCTAGAAGAGATTAGAGACAGAGTTAGTCTGGGTCTCTCCCTACAGCTGTCTGTGTCTAGAAGAGATTAGAGACAGAGTTAGTTAGTCTGGGTCTCTCCCTACAGCTGTCTGTGTCTAGAAGAGATTAGAGACAGAGTTAGTTAGTCTGGATCTCTCCCTACAGCTGTCTGGGTCTAGAAGAGATTAGAGACATAGTTAGTCTGGGTCTCTCCCTACAGCTGTCTGTGTCTAGAAGAGATTAGAGACAGAGTTAGTTAGTCTGGGTCTCTCCCTACAGCTGTCTGTGTCTAGAAGAGATTAGAGACAGAGTTAGTTAGTCTGGGTCTCTCCCTACAGCTGTCTGGGTCTAGAAGAGATTAGAGACAGAGTTAGTTAGTCTGGGTCTCTCCCTACAGCTGTCTGGGTCTAGAAGAGATTAGAGACAGAGTTAGTTAGTCTGGGTCTCTCCCTACAGCTGTCTGGGTCTAGAAGAGATTAGAGACAGAGTTAGTTAGTCTGGATCTCTCCCTACAGCTGTCTGGGTCTAGAAGAGATTAGAGACAGAGTTAGTTAGTCTGGGTCTCTCCCTACAGCTGTCTGGGTCTAGAAGAGATTAGAGTTAGTTAGTTAGTCTGGGTCTCTCCCTACAGCTGTCTGGGTCTAGAAGAGATTAGAGTTAGTTAGTTAGTCTGGGTCTCTCCCTACAGCTGTCTGTGTCTAGAAGAGATTAGAGACAGAGTTAGTTAGTCTGGGTCTCTCCCTACAGCTGTCTGTGTCTAGAAGAGATTAGAAACAGAGCTAGTTAGTCTGGGTCTCTCCCTACAGCTGTCTGTGTCTAGAAGAGATTAGAGACATAGTTAGTTAGTCTGGGTCTAGAAGAGATTAGAGACAGAGTTAGTTAGTCTGGGTCTCTCCCTACAGCTGTCTGGGTCTAGAAGAGATTAGAGACAGAGTTAGTTAGTCTGGGTCTCTCCCTACGCTGTCTGGGTCTAGAAGAGATTAGAGTTAGTCAGTAAGTCTGGGTCTCTCCCTACAGCTGTCTGTGTCTAGAAGAGATTAGAGACAGAGTTAGTCTGGGTCTCTCCCTACAGCTGTCTGGGTCTAGAAGAGATTAGAGAGAGAGTTAGTTAGTCTGGGTCTCTCCCTACAGCTGTCTGGGTCTAGAAGAGATTAGAGAGAGAGTTAGTTAGTCTGGGTCTCTCCCTACAGCTGTCTGGGTCTAGAAGAGATTAGAGTTAGTTAGTATGTCTGGGTCTCTCCCTACAGCTCTCTGTGTCTAGAAGAGATTAGAGACAGAGTTAGTTAGTCTGGGTCTCTCCCTACTGCTGTCTGGGTCTAGAAGAGATTAGAGTTAGTTAGTTAGTCTGGGTCTCTCCCTACAGCTGTCTGGGTCTAGAAGAGATTAGAGAGAGTTAGTTAGTCTGGGTCTCTCCCTACAGCTGTCTGTGTCTAGAAGAGATTAGAGACAGAGTTAGTTAGTCTGGGTCTCTCCCTACAGCTGTCTGTGTCTAGAAGAGATTAGAGACATAGTTAGTTAGTCTGGGTCTCTCCCTACAGCTGTCTGGGTCTAGAAGAGATTAGAGACAGAGTTAGTCTGGGTCTCTCCCTACAGCTGTCTGTGTCTAGAAGAGATTAGAGACAGAGTTAGTTAGTCTGGGTCTCTCCCTACAGCTGTCTGGGTCTAGAAGAGATTAGAGACAGAGTTAGTCTGGGTCTCTCCCTACAGCTGTCTGTGTCTAGAAGAGATTAGAGACAGAGTTAGTTAGTCTGGATCTCTCCCTACAGCTGTCTGGGTCTAGAAGAGATTAGAGACATAGTTAGTCTGGGTCTCTCCCTACAGCTGTCTGGGTCTAGAAGAGATTAGAGATAGAGTTAGTTAGTCTGGATCTCTCCCTACAGCTGTCTGTGTCTAGAAGAGATTAGAGACAGAGTTAGTTAGTCTGGGTCTCTCCCTACTGCTGTCTGGGTCTAGAAGAGATTAGAGTTAGTTATTTAGTCTGGGTCTCTCCCTACAGCTGTCTGGGTCTAGAAGAGATTAGAGAGAGTTAGTTAGTCTGGGTCTCTCCCTACAGCTGTCTGTGTCTAGAAGAGATTAGAGACAGAGTTAGTTAGTCTGGGTCTCTCCCTACAGCTGTCTGGGTCTAGAAGAGATTAGAGACATAGTTAGTTAGTCTGGGTCTCTCCCTACAGCTGTCTGGGTCTAGAAGAGATTAGAGACAGAGTTAGTCTGGGTCTCTCCCTACAGCTGTCTGTGTCTAGAAGAGATTAGAGACAGAGTTAGTTAGTCTGGGTCTCTCCCTACAGCTGTCTGGGTCTAGAAGAGATTAGAGACAGAGTTAGTCTGGGTCTCTCCCTACAGCTGTCTGTGTCTAGAAGAGATTAGAGACAGAGTTAGTTAGTCTGGATCTCTCCCTACAGCTGTCTGGGTCTAGAAGAGATTAGAGACAGAGTTAGTTAGTCTGGGTCTCTCCCTACAGCTGTCTGGGTCTAGAAGAGATTAGAGTTAGTTAGTCTGGGTCTCTCCCTACAGCTGTCTGTGTCTAGAAGAGATTAGAGACAGAGTTAGTTAGTCTGGGTCTCTCCCTACAGCTGTCTGTGTCTAGAAGAGATTAGAGACAGAGTTAGTCTGGGTCTCTCCCTACAGCTGTCTGTGTCTAGAAGAGATTAGAGACAGAGTTAGTCTGGGTCTCTCCCTACAGCTGTCTGGGTCTAGAAGAGATTAGAGACAGAGTTAGTTAGTCTGGGTCTCTCCCTACAGCTGTCTGGGTCTAGAAGAGATTAGAGACAGAGTTAGTTAGTCTGGGTCTCTCCCTACAGCTGTCTGGGTCTAGAAGAGATTAGAGTTAGTTAGTCTGGGTCTCTCCCTACAGCTGTCTGGGTCTAGAAGAGATTAGAGACAGAGTTAGTTAGTCTGGGTCTCTCCCTACAGCTGTCTGGGTCTAGAAGAGATTAGAGACAGAGTTAGTCTGGGTCTCTCCCTACAGCTGTCTGTGTCTAGAAGAGACTAGAGACAGAGTTAGTTAGTCTGGGTCTCTCCCTACAGCTGTCTGTGTCTAGAAGAGATTAGATTAGATTAGATCACAGAGCAGAGCATGTTATTGGGACCAGATCACAGAGCAGAGCATGTTATTGGGACCAGATCACAGAGCATGTTATTGGGACCAGATCACAGAGCATGTTATTGGGACCAGATCACAGAGCAGAGCATGTTATTGGGGCCAGATCACAGAGCAGAGCATGTTATTGGGGCCAGATCACAGAGCATGTTATTGGGACCAGATCACAGAGCAGAGCATGTTATTGGGACCAGATCACAGAGCATGTTATTGGGACCAGATCACAGAGCATGTTATTGGAACCAGATCACAGAGCAGAGCATGTTATTGGAACCAGATCACAGAGCAGAGCATGTTATTGGAACCAGATCACAGAGCAGAGCATGTTATTGGAACCAGATCACAGAGCAGAGCATGTTATTGGAACCAGATCACAGAGCAGAGCATGTTATTGGGACCAGATCACAGAGCATGTTATTGGGACCAGATCACAGAGCATGTTATTGAAACCAGATCACAGAGCAGAGCATGTTATTGGGACCAGATCACAGAGCATGTTATTGGGACCAGATCACAGAGCATGTTATTGGAACCAGATCACAGAGCAGAGCATGTTATTGGGACCAGATCACAGAGCATGTTATTGGGACCAGATCACAGAGCAGAGCATGTTATTGGGACCAGATCACAGAGCAGAGCATGTTATTGGGACCAGATCACAGAGCATGTTATTGGGACCAGATCACAGAGCAGAGCATGTTATTGGGACCAGATCACAGAGCAGAGTGTGCTGTGTTCTTCCTCTCCTCTTTCTCCTCCTCAATCCCAGGGAAGGAATGTGTCCCAGGGAAGGAATGTGTCCCAGTGAAGGAATGTGTCCCAGGGAAGGAATGTGTCCCAGGGAAGGAATGTGTCCCAGGGAAGGAATGTGGCACAGTGAAGGAATGTGGCCCAGGGAAGGAATGTGTCCCAGGGAAGGAATGTGGCCCAGTGAAGGAATGTGGCCCAGGGAAGGAATGTGTCCCAGGGAAGGAATGTGGCCCAGCGAAGGAATGTGGCCCAGGGAAGGAATGTGTCCCAGGGAAGGAATGTGGCCCAGGGAAGGAATGTGTCCCAGTGAAGGAATGTGGCCCAGGGAAGGAATGTGGCCCAGGGAAGGAATGTGGCCCAGGGAAGGAATGTGGCCCAGTGAAGGAATGTGTCCCAGGGAAGGAATGTGGCCCAGTGAAGGAATGTGTCCCAGTGAAGGAATGTGGCCCAGGGAAGGAATGTGGCCCAGGGAAGGAATGTGGCCCAGGGAAGGAATGTGTCCCAGTGAAGGAGTGTGTCCCAGTGAAGGAATGTGTCCCAGTGAAGGAATGTGGCCCAGGGAAGGAATGTGGCCCAGTGAAGGAATGTGGCCCAGGGAAGGAATGTGGCCCAGTGAAGGAATATGGCCCGGTGAAGGAATGTGGCCCAGTGAAGGAATGTGTCCTAGGGAAGGAATGTGTCCCAGTGAAGGAATGTGTCCTAGTGAAGGAATGTGTCCTAGTGAAGGAATGTGGCCCAGGGAAGGAATGTGGGCCAGGGAAGGAATGTGGCCCAGGGAAGGAATGTGGCCCAGTGAAGGAATGTGGCCCAGGGAAGGAATGTGGCCCAGGGAAGGAATGTGGCCCAGGGAAGGTCTGAGGAATGATAAGCAGGCACAGGAAGGCTGAACTGTGCAGGATGGACCATAGAAATACAATGACTAGAGCAGGAATTCCCACAAAAAAATATCAATGGACTGTGCAGGGAAGACAGGTCCCGTGTTTGGAATTAAGTCCATTACAATTCAGTAAATTCAGGAAGTAAATGGAAATTCTGACTGAATAGACATGGAACCCCAACCCTGAGTTGGAGATTAATGTTAAATAGAATCATGTTTGAAGAACCGGACACATAGCTAGATGAATCTGATGAAAATAAAGAGAGTAAAGAGAGAAGAATCTTACCGACACCAAAGAGCTCTGTAGCGTTGAACTCATCTGTTCCAGCCAGTAGACTGACCTCGGTGGCGGCTGTCCTGAACGCGTCTTCAATACCTGCACACAGAGACATGGTCAGTGAATGATGCAACAGACGTGCATATCGCTTCTACATCTATAATAAAGCGCTGGTCTGCCTTCTTAACAACACTGTCAACAAGGCAGGTCCTACAGGCACTAGTTTCTACCTTCTTAACAGCACTATCAACAAGGCAGGTCCTACAGGCCCTAGTTTCTACCTTCTTAACAACACTATCAACAAGGCAGGTCCTACAGGCCCTAGTTTCTACCTTCTTAACAACACTATCAACAAGGCAGGTCCTACAGGCCCTAGTTTCTACCTTCTTAACAACACTATCAACAAGGCAGGTCCTACAGGCCCTAGTTTCTACCTTCTTAACAACACTATCAACAAGGCAGGTCCTACAGGCCCTAGTTTCTACCTTCTTAACAACACTGTCAACAAGGCAGGTCCTACAGGCCCTAGTTTCTACCTTCTTAACAACACTGTCAACAAGGCAGGTCCTACAGGCCCTAGTTTCTACCTTCACAACACTATCAACAAGGCAGGTCCTACAGGCCCTAGTTTCTGCCTTCTTAACAACACTATCAACAAGGCAGGTCCCTACAGGCCCTAGTTTCTATCTTCTTAACAACACTATCAACAAGGCAGGTCCTACAGGCCCTAGTTTCTACCTTCTTAACAACACTGTCAACAAGGCAGGTCCTACAGGCCCTAGTTTCTACCTTCTTAACAGCACTATCAACAAGGCAGGTCCTACAGGCCCTAGTTTCTGCCTTCTTAACAGCACTATCAACAAGGCAGGTCCTACAGGCCCTAGTTTCTACCTTCTTAACAACACGATCAACAAGGCAGGTCCTACAGGCCCTAGTTTCTACCTTCTTAACAACACTATCAACAAGGCAGGTCCTACAGGCTCTAGTTTCTACCTTCTTAACAACACTATCAACAAGGCAGGTCCTACAGGCCCTAGTTTCTACCTTCTTAACAACACTATCAACAAGGCAGGTCCTACAGGCCCTAGTTTCTACCTTCTTAACAACACTATCAACAAGGCAGGTCCTACAGGCCCTAGTTTCTACCTTCTTAACAACACTATCAACAAGGCAGGTCCTACAGGCCCTAGTTTCTACCTTCTTAACAACACTATCAACAAGGCAGGTCCTACAGGCCCTAGTTTCTACCTTCTTAACAACACTGTCAACAAGGCAGGTCCTACAGGCCCTAGTTTCTACCTTCTTAACAACACTGTCAACAAGGCAGGTCCTACAGGCCCTAGTTTCTACCTTCACAACACTATCAACAAGGCAGGTCCTACAGGCCCTAGTTTCTGCCTTCTTAACAACACTATCAACAAGGCAGGTCCCTACAGGCCCTAGTTTCTATCTTCTTAACAACACTATCAACAAGGCAGGTCCTACAGGCCCTAGTTTCTACCTTCTTAACAACACTGTCAACAAGGCAGGTCCTACAGGCCCTAGTTTCTACCTTCTTAACAGCACTATCAACAAGGCAGGTCCTACAGGCCCTAGTTTCTGCCTTCTTAACAGCACTATCAACAAGGCAGGTCCTACAGGCCCTAGTTTCTACCTTCTTAACAACACGATCAACAAGGCAGGTCCTACAGGCCCTAGTTTCTACCTTCTTAACAACACTATCAACAAGGCAGGTCCTACAGGCTCTAGTTTCTACCTTCTTAACAACACTATCAACAAGGCAGGTCCTACAGGCCCTAGTTTCTACCTTCTTAACAACACTATCAACAAGGCTGGTCCTACAGGCCCTAGTTTCTACCTTCTTAACAACACTATCAACAAGGCAGGTCCTACAGGCCCTAGTTTCTACCTTCTTAACAACACTATCAACAAGGCAGGTCCTACAGGCCCTAGTTTCTACCTTCTTAACAACACTATCAACAAGGCAGGTCCTACAGGCCCTAGTTTCTACCTTCTTAACAACACTATCAACAAGGCAGGTCCTACAGGCCCTAGTTTCTACCTTTTTAACAACACTATCAACAAGGCAGGTCCTACAGGCCCTAGTTTCTACCTTCTTAACAACACTATCAACAAGGCAGGTCCTACAGGCCCTAGTTTCTACCTTCTTAACAACACTATCAACAAGGCAGGTCCTACAGGCCCTAGTTTCTACCTTCTTAACAACACTATCAACAAGGCAGGTCCTACAGACCCTAGTTTCTACCTTCTTAACAACACTATCAACAAGGCAGGTCCTACAGGCCCTAGTTTCTACCTTCTTAACAACACTATCAACAAGGCAGGTCCCTACAGGCCCTAGTTTCTATCTTCTTAACAACACTGTCAACAAGGCAGGTCCTACAGGCCCTAGTTTCTACCTTCTTAACAACACTGTCAACAAGGCAGGTCCTACAGGCCCTAGTTTCTACCTTCTTAACAACACTATCAACAAGGCAGGTCCTACAGGCCCTAGTTTCTACCTTCTTTAACAACACTATCAACAAGACAGGTCCTACAGGCCCTAGTTTCTACCTTCTTAACAACACTATCAACAAGGCAGGTCCTACAGGCCCTAGTTTCTACCTTCTTAACAACACTGTCAACAAGGCAGGTCCTACAGGCCCTAGTTTCTACCTTCTTAACAACACTATCAACAAGGCAGGTCCTACAGGCCCTAGTTTCTACCTTCTTAACAACACTATCAACAAGGCAGGTCCTACAGGCCCTAGTTTCTACCTTCTTAACAATACTATCAACAAGGCAGGTCCTACAGGCCCTAGTTTCTACCTTCTTAACAACACTATCAACAAGGCAGGTCCTACAGGCTCTAGTTTCTACCTTCTTAACAACACTATCAACAAGGCAGGTCCTACAGGCCCTAGTTTCTACCTTCTTAACAACACTATCAACAAGGCAGGTCCTACAGACCCTAGTTTCTACCTTCTTAACAACACTATCAACAAGGCAGGTCCTACAGGCCCTAGTTTCTACCTTCTTAACAACACGATCAACAAGGCAGGTCCTACAGGCCCTAGTTTCTGCCTTCTTAACAACACTATCAACAAGGCAGGTCCCTACAGGCCCTAGTTTCTACCTTCTTAACAACACTATCAACAAGGCAGGTCCTACAGGCCCTAGTTTCTACCTTCTTAACAACAATATCAACAAGGCAGGTCCTACAGGCCCTAGTTTCTACCTTCTTAACAACACTATCAACAAGGCAGGTCCTACAGGCCCTAGTTTCTACCTTCTTAACAACACTTTCAACAAGGCAGGTCCTACAGGCCCTAGTTTCTACCTTCTTAACAACACTATCAACAAGGCAGGTCCTACAGGCCCTAGTTTCTACCTTCTTAACAACACTATCAACAAGGCAGGTCCTACAGGCTCTAGTTTCTACCTTCTTAACAACACTATCAACAAGGCAGGTCCTACAGGCCCTAGTTTCAAACTTCTTAACACCACCATCAACAAGGCAGGTCCTACAGGCCCTAGTTTCTGCCTTCTTAACAACACCATCAACAAGGCAGGTCCTACAGGCCCTAGTTTCTACCTTCTTAACAACACTATCAACAAGGCAGGTCCTACAGGCTCTAGTTTCTACCTTCTTAACAACACTATCAACAAGGCAGGTCCTACAGGCCCTAGTTTCTGCCTTCTTAACAACACTATCAACAAGGCAGGTCCTACAGGCCCTAGTTTCTACCTTCTTAACAACACTATCAACAAGGCAGGTCCTACAGGCCCTAGTTTCTACCTTCTTAACAACACTATCAACAAGGCAGGTCCTACAGGCCCTAGTTTCTACCTTCTTAACAACACTATCAACAAGGCAGGTCCTACAGGCCCTAGTTTCTACCTTCTTAACAACACTATCAACAAGGCAGGTCCTACAGGCCCTAGTTTCTACCTTCTTAACAACACTATCAACAAGGCAGGTCCTACAGGCCCTAGTTTCTACCTTCTTAACAACACTATCAACAAGGCAGGTCCTACAGGCCCTAGTTTCTACCTTCTTAACAACACTATCAACAAGGCAGGTCCTACAGGCCCTAGTTTCTACCTTCTTAACAACACTATCAACAAGGCAGGTCCTACAGGCCCTATTTTCTACCTTCTTAACAACACTATCAACAAGGCAGGTCCTACAGGCCCTAGTTTCTACCTTCTTAACAGCACTATCAACAAGGCAGGTCCTACAGGCTCTAGTTTCTACCTTCTTAACAACACTATCAACAAGGCAGGTCCTACAGGCCCTAGTTTCTACCTTCTTAACAACACTATCAACAAGGCAGGTCCTACAGGCTCTAGTTTCTACCTTCTTAACAACACTATCAACAAGGCAGGTCCTACAGGCCCTAGTTTCAGCCTTCTTAACACCACCATCAACAAGGCAGGTCCTACAGGCCCTAGTTTCTGCCTTCTTAACAACACTATCAACAAGGCAGGTCCTACAGGCCCTAGTTTCTACCTTCTTAACAACACTATCAACAAGGCAGGTCCTACAGGCCCTAGTTTCTACCTTCTTAACAACACTATCAACAAGGCAGGTCCTACAGGCCCTAGTTTCTACCTTATTAACAGCACTATCAACAAGGCAGGTCCTACAGGCCCTAGTTTCTACCTTCTTAACAACACTATCAACAAGGCAGGTCCTACAGGCTCTAGTTTCTACCTTCTTAACAACACTATCAACAAGGCAGGTCCTACAGGCCCTAGTTTCAGCCTTCTTAACACCACCATCAACAAGGCAGGTCCTACAGGCCCTAGTTTCTGCCTTCTTAACAACACTATCAACAAGGCAGGTCCTACAGGCCCTAGTTTCTACCTTCTTAACAACACTATCAACAAGGCAGGTCCTACAGGCCCTAGTTTCTACCTTCTTAACAACACTATCAACAAGGCAGGTCCTACAGGCCCTAGTTTTTACCTTATTAACAGCACTATCAACAAGGCAGGTCCTACAGGCCCTAGTTTCTACCTTCTTAACAACACTATCAACAAGGCAGGTCCTACAGGCCCTAGTTTCTTCCTTCTTAACAACACTATCAACAAGGCAGGTCCTACAGGCCCTAGTTTCTACCTTCTTAACAACACTATCAACAAGGCAGGTCCTACAGGCCCTAGTTTCTACCTTCTTAACAACACTATCAACAAGGCAGGTCCTACAGGCTCTAGTTTCTACCTTCTTAACAACACTATCAACAAGGCAGGTCCTACAGGCCCTAGTCTCTACCTTCTTAACAACACTGTCAACAAGGCAGGTCCTACAGGCCCTAGTTTCTACCTTCTTAACAACACTATCAACAAGGCAGGTCCTACAGGCCCTGGTTTCTACCTTCTTAACAACACTATCAACAAGGCAGGTCCTACAGGCCCTAGTTTCTACCTTCTAAACAACACTATCAACAAGGCAGGTCCTACAGGCCCTAGTTTCTACCTTCTTAACAACACTATCAACAAGGCAGGTCCTACAGGCCCTAGTTTCTACCTTCTTAACAGCACTATCAACAAGGCAGGTCCTACAGGCCCTAGTTTCTACCTTCTTAACAGCACTATCAACAAGGCAGGTCCTACAGGCCCTAGTTTCTACCTTCTTAACAGCACTATCAACAAGGCAGGTCCTACAGGCCCTAGTTTCTACCTTCTTAACAGCACTGTCAACAAGGCAGGTCCTACACGCCCTAGTTTCTACCTTCTTAACAGCACTATCAACAAGGCAGGGCCTACAGGCCCTAGTTTCTACCTTCTTAACAACACTATCAACAAGGCAGGTCCTACAGGCCCTAGTTTCTACCTTCACAACACTTTCAACAAGGCAGGTCCTACAGGCTCTAGTTTCTACCTTCTTAACAACACTATCAACAAGGCAGGTCCCTACAGGCCCTAGTTTCTACCTTCACAACACTATCAACAAGGCAGGTCCTACAGGCCCTAGTTTCTACCTTCTTAACAACACTATCAACAAGGCAGGTCCCTACAGGCCCTAGTTTCTACCTTCTTAACAACACTATCAACAAGGCAGGTCCTACAGGCCCTAGTTGTTGCACCTAGACTACTGTTCAGTGGTGTGGTCAGGTGCCACAAACAGGGCAGCACGGCTGGCCCTTATATGTACCAGGAGAGCTGCCATTAATAATATGCATGTCAATATCTCCTGGCTCAAAGTAGAGGAGAGATTGATTTCATCACTACTTGTATTTGTGTGAAGTGTTGACATGTTGAATGCACTGAGCTGTCTGTCTAAACTACTAGCACACAGCTCAGACACCCATGCATACCCCACAAGACATGCCACCAGAGGTCTGTTTAAACTACTAGCTCACAGCTCAGACACCCATGAATACCCCACAAGGCATACCACCAGAGGTCTGTTTAAACTACTGGCTCACAGCTCAGACACCCATGAATACCCCACAAGACATACCACCAGAGGTCTGTTTAAACTACTAACACACAGCTCAGACACCCATAAATACCCCACAAGACATACCACCAGAGGTCTGTTTAAACTACTAACACACAGCTCAGACACCCATCATACCCCACAAGACATGCCACCAGAGGTCTGTTTAAACTACTAACACACACCTCAGACACCCATGAATACCCCACAAGACATGCCACCAGAGGTCTCTTCACAATCCCCAAGTCCAGAACAGACTATGGGAGGCGCACAGTACTACATAGAGCCATGACTACATGGAACTCTATTCCACAGTACTACATAGAGCCATGACTACATGGAACTCTATTCCACAGTACTACATAGAGCCATGACTACATGGAACTCTATTCCACAGTACTACATAGAGCCATGACTACATGGAACTCTATTCCACAGTACTACATAGAGCCATGACTACATGGAACTCTATTCCACAGTACTACATAGAGCCATGACTACATGGAACTCTATTCCACAGTACTACATAGAGCCATGACTACATGGAACTCTATTCCACAGTACTACATAGAGCCATGACTACATGGAACTCTATTCCACATCAGACAACTGATGCAGCAGGAGAATCAGATTTAAAAAACAGATAAAAATACACCTTATGGAACAGCGGGGACTGAGAAGAGACATACACATGGATGTTGTGTTGTAGATATGTGGTAATACAATAGTGGCCTGAGGAAACACAATGAGTTGTGAATGTATTGTAATGTTTTACATTGTTTATAACTGCCTTAATGTTGTCGGATAATCGGGAAGAGTAGCTGCTGCCTTGACAGGAACTAATGTGGATCCATAATAAACCCCAGGAAGAGTAGCTGCTGCCTTGACAGGAACTAATGGGGATCCATAATAAACCCCAGGAAGAGTAGCAGCTGCCTTGACAGGAACTAATGGGGATCCATAATAAACCCCAGGAAGAGTAGCTGCTGCCTTGTCAGGAACTAATGGGGATCCATAATAAACCCCAGGAAGAGTAGCTGCTGTCTTTCCAGGAACTAAATGGGGATCCATAATAAACCCCAGGAAGAGTAGCTGCTGCCTTGTCAGGAACTAATGGGGATCCATAATAAACCCCAGGAAGAGTAGCTGCTGTCTTTCCAGGAACTAATGGGGATCCATAATAAACCCCAGGAAGAGTAGCTGCTGCCTTGGCAGGAACTAATGGAGATCCATAACAAACCCCAGGAAGAGTAGCTGCTGCCTTGGCAGGAACTAATGGGGATCCATAATAAACCACAGGAAGAGTAGCTGCTGTCTTGGCAGGAACTAATGGAGATCCATAACAAACCCCAGGAAGAGTAGCTGCTGCCTTGGCAGGAACTAATGGGGATCCATAATAAACCCCAGGAAGAGTAGCTGCTGCCTTGGCAGGAACTAATGGGGATCCATAATAAACCCCAGGAAGAGTAGCTGCTGCCTTGACAGGAACTAATGGGGATCCATAATAAACCCCAGGAAGAGTAGCTGCTGTCTTGGCAGGAACTAATGGAGATCCATAATAAACCCCAGGAAGAGTAGCTGCTGCCTTGGCAGGAACTAATGGGGATCCATAATAAACCCCAGGAAGAGTAGCTGCTGCCTTGACAGGAACTAATGGGGATCCATAATAAACCCCAGGAAGAGTAGCTGCTGCCTTGACAGGAACTAATGGGGATCCATAATAAACCTCAGGAAGAGTAGCTGCTGCCTTGGCAGGAACTAATGGGGATCCATAATAAACCCCAGGAACAGTAGCTGCTGCCTTGACAGGAACTAATGGGGATCCATAATAAACCCCAGGAAGAGTAGCTGCTGCCTTGGCAGGAACTAATGGGGATCCATAATAAACCCCAGGAAGAGTAGCTGCTGTCTTGGCAGGAACTAATGGAGATCCATAACAAACCCCAGGAAGAGTAGCTGCTGCCTTGGCAGGAACTAATGGAGATCCATAACAAACCCCAGGAAGAGTAGCTGCTGCCTTGGCAGGAACTAATGGGGATCCATAATAAACCCCAATACATATTTCATGACTGAAATGCTGGTAAACTAAGCAGGCCAGGATTCAAACACAGATGAATGACCTGTGCACAGCGATAGACTTTTAAAGGCAATTTCCCCGACGTTCACGAAGATCCCGTTGGCTGTAAATGCTGCAGATGTCGACTCAAGTAGAAAACCCCTTTAGAAGAACATTTAACAGATGCCCAGGGGTGTATTCACTAGGAACCAAACACAACAAAAGGGAGGAGGGACCTACCTGAATTTGTCCAATATAAACTCTTTAATCGCAACTGTTTTCTACGGTTTGGACTAATGATTACAACCCTGGATCCACACACACACACACACACACACCCTCCCTCCTCACCTGGACAGGGTGGCATGTCACAGGTGCGTGACTCGGTGGCGCTGCAGGCGTAACCACATGACCTGGTCCTCTTCTGGTTCCCGTTCCCACAGGTCACACTGCACGGAGACCAGTTACTCCAGCCACCGTCTCCGTCTATATAGTCTGGAGGAAGAGGGAGAGAGAAGCAGAAACAGAGCGAGAGAGAAACACAGAAAGAGAAACACAGAGATAGAAAGAGAGGGAGAGAGAAGCAGAAACAGAGCGAGAGAGAGAGAGAAACACAGAAAGAGAAACACAGAGATAGAAAGAGAGGGAGAGAGAAGCAGAAACAGAGCGAGAGAGAGAGAGAAAACACTGTCAGTATAAGACAGTACACAGAGTAGCTAGCCAAACAGAAAAAGTAGCAAGCCAGGGCATTCTGGGCTGTCTAGGGGGTTCTGGGGGCAAGCCAGGGCGTTCTGGGCTGTCTAGGGGGTTCTGGGGGCAAGCCAGGGCGTTCTGGGCAAGCCAGGGCGTTCTGGGCTGTCTAGGGGGTTCTGGGGGCAAGCCAGGGCGTTCTGGGCTGTCTAGGGGGTTCTGGGGGCAAGCCAGGGCGTTCTGGGCAAGCCAGGGCGTTCTGGGTAAGCCAGGGCGTTCTGGGCTGTCTAGGGGGTTCTGGGGGCAAGCCAGGGCGTTCTGGGCAAGCCAGGGCGTTCTGGGTAAGCCAGGGTGTTCTGGGTAAGCCAGGGCGTTCTGGGTAAGCCAGGGCGTTCTGGGGGCATGCCAGGGCGTTCTGAGCAAGCCAGGGCGTTCTGGGTAAGCCAGGGCGTTCTAGGGGGTTCCGGGGGCATGACCCCACCAGAGGATATTGTTTTCGAACAATACATTCTAATGACTTGCTTCCATTCTAAATACACAGCTAAATGATTACATACTTTAATGAGTTTACCTCGCAGGTTGGTGAAATTAGTTGTGGTACAAAAAATGACTGAAAATGTATGAATTCAGTGTATTGTTAGTTGTTTTGGTCTAGGTCTTTATGTTCAAGACTATTTTCTAAGTAAAAGAACATTAATCCTTTAACATTAAATCCATCTTCTCTTGAGATTAAAGTAATATTTACAGTTTTACTGTGAAATAAGAATTGTCACAATTTGTTCTTCATATTATAAAAAGAAATTTAAATATATATATTTTTTTTATCAGTTAAATCCCTGAAGGAATTTCAGTATTTTCAAATCTCTTCGTGAATGGCAGTATGTCATTTATTCAAAAAAATGTATTGTTTAGCAACTGAGCTACAGATGACTTCTTGAAGAGTCTGCTAACTGCCAGAAGAACGAAGCAGGTGTTAAACGAACAGCAGTTGACCACCCCATTGTCAACACTTTAGTAAGTCGGCCTTATATCAATAGCTTTAACAATACCATATAAGTATTATTAGCTTTTAGAACCTTCAATATATTTAATTTGATCATTTATTAATTATAATTCATTATTTTAAATATATATATATACATATATATTTTTTTATGTTACAAAATATGGCATTGCCCCTTTAAGATGGCATTGCCCCTTTAAGATGGCATTGCCCCTTTAAGATGTCATTGCCCACTTTAAGATGTCATTGCCCACTTTAAGATGTCATTGCCACTTCAAGATGGCATTGCCCCTTCAAGATGTCATTGCCCACTTCAAGATGTCATTGCCCCTTCAAGATGTCATTGCCCACTTCAAGATGTCATTGCCCCTTCAAGATGTCATTGCCCACTTCAAGATGTCATTGCCCCCTTCAAGATGTCATTGCCACTTCAAGATGGCATTGCCCACTTCAAGATGGCATTGCCCACTTCAAGATGTCATTGCCCCTTCAAGATGTCATTGCCCACTTCAAGATGTCATTGCCCACTTCAAGATGTCATTGCCCCTTCAAGATGTCATTGCCCCTTCAAGATGTCATTGCCCCTTTAAGATGGCATTGCCCACTTTAAGATGTCATTGTCCCTTCAAGATGTCATTGCCCACTTCAAGATGTCATTGCCACTTCAAGATGGCATTGCCCCCTTCAAGATGGCATTGCCACTTCAAGATGGCATTTCCACTTCAAGATGGCATTGCCACTTCAAGATGTACTTCTGCGTAAACCTGGAAACTCTGGTTGTAGCCTATTTAAAATGATGCCACGTGTAGGAGTTGAAATAAACGTGACAGCACTGGAAAGCTGAGATCTCCCTCTTTTTAACAATTAAAACTCTGTGTCCGATTTCCTGTTTGACCAGGCCCTAGTACCTGGTAACACCTCCATCCCTAGTACCTGGTCACACCTCCATCCCTAGTACCTGGTCACATCTCCACCCCTAGTACCTGGTCACACCTCCATCCCTAGTACCTAGTCACACCTCCATCCCTAGTACCTGGTCACACCTCCATCCCTAGTACCTGGTCACACCTCCGTCCCTAGTACCTGGTCACACCTCCATCCCTAGTACCTAGTCACACCTCCGTCCCTAGTACCTGGTCACACCTCCATCCCTAGTACCTAGTCACACCTCCGTCCCTAGTACCTGGTCACACCTCCATCCCTAGTACCTGGTCACATCTCCATCCCTAGTACCTGGTCACACCTCCATCCCTAGTACCTGGTCACACCTCCATCCCTAGTACCTGGTCACACCCCCATCCCTAGTACCTGGTCACACCTCCATCCCTAGTACCTGGTCACACCTCTGTCCCTAGTACCTGGTCACACCTCCATCACTAGTACCTGGACACATCTCCATCCCTAGTACCTGGTCACACCTCCGTCCCTATTACCTGGACACACCTCCATCACTAGTACCTGGACACATCTCCATCCCTAGTACTTGGTCACACCTCCATACCTAGTACCTGGTCACACCTCCATCCCTAGTACCTGGTCACACCTCCATCCCTAGTACCTGGTCACACCTCCATCCCTAGTACCTGGTCACACCTCCATCCCTAGTACCTGGTCACACCTCCATCCCTAGTGCCTGGTCACACCTCCATCCCTAGTACCTGGTCACACCTCCATCCCTAGTACCTGGTCACACCTCCGTCCCTAGTACCTGGTCACACCTCCATCCCTAGTACCTGGTCACACCTCCATCCCTAGTACCTGGTCACATCTCCATCCCTAGTACCTGGTCACACCTCCATCCCTAGTACCTGGTCACACCTCCATCTCTAGTACCTGGTCACACCTCCATCCCTAGTACCTGGTCACACCTCCATCCCTAGTACCTGGTCACACCTCCATCCCTAGTACCTGGTCACATCTCCATCCCTAGTACCTGGTCACACCTCCATCCCTATTACCTGGTCACACCTCCATCCCTAGTACCTGGTCACACCTCCATCCCTAGTACCTGGTCACACCTCCATCCCTAGTCACATCTCCATCCCTAGTACCTGGTCACACCTCCATCCCTAGTACCTGGTCACACCTCCATCCCTAGTACCTGGTCACACCTCCATCCCAAGTACCTGGTCACACCTCCATCCCTAGTACCTGGTCACACCTCCATCCCTAGTACCTGGTCACACCTCCATCCCTAGTACCTGGTCACATCTCCATCCCTAGTACCTGGTCACACCCCCATCCCTAGTACCTGGTCACACCTCCATCCCTAGTACCTGGTCACACCTCCATCCCTAGTACCTGGTCACACCTCCGTCCCTAGTACCTGGTCATACCTCCATCCCTAGTACCTGGTCACACCTCCATCCCTAGTACCTAGTCACACCTCCGTCCCTAGTACCTGGTCACACCTCCATCCCTAGTACCTGGTCACATCTCCATCCCTAGTACCTGGTCACACCTCCATCCCTAGTACCTGGTCACACCTCCATCCCTAGTACCTGGTCACACCCCCATCCCTAGTACCTGGTCACACCTCCATCCCTAGTACCTGGTCACACCTCTGTCCCTAGTACCTGGTCACACCTCCATCACTAGTACCTGGACACATCTCCATCCCTAGTACCTGGTCACACCTCCGTCCCTATTACCTGGACACACCTCCATCACTAGTACCTGGACACATCTCCATCCCTAGTACTTGGTCACACCTCCATACCTAGTACCTGGTCACACCTCCATCCCTAGTACCTGGTCACACCTCCATCCCTAGTACCTGGTCACACCTCCATCCCTAGTACCTGGTCACACCTCCATCCCTAGTACCTGGTCACACCTCCATCCCTAGTGCCTGGTCACACCTCCATCCCTAGTACCTGGTCACACCTCCATCCCTAGTACCTGGTCACACCTCCGTCCCTAGTACCTGGTCACACCTCCATCCCTAGTACCTGGTCACACCTCCATCCCTAGTACCTGGTCACATCTCCATCCCTAGTACCTGGTCACACCTCCATCCCTAGTACCTGGTCACACCTCCATCTCTAGTACCTGGTCACACCTCCATCCCTAGTACCTGGTCACACCTCCATCCCTAGTACCTGGTCACACCTCCATCCCTAGTACCTGGTCACATCTCCATCCCTAGTACCTGGTCACACCTCCATCCCTATTACCTGGTCACACCTCCATCCCTAGTACCTGGTCACACCTCCATCCCTAGTACCTGGTCACACCTCCATCCCTAGTCACATCTCCATCCCTAGTACCTGGTCACACCTCCATCCCTAGTACCTGGTCACACCTCCATCCCTAGTACCTGGTCACACCTCCATCCCTAGTACCTGGTCACACCTCCATCCCTAGTACCTGGTCACACCTCCATCCCTAGTACCTGGTCACACCTCCATCCCTAGTACCTGGTCACATCTCCATCCCTAGTACCTGGTCACACCTCCATCCCTAGTACCTGGTCACATCTCCATCCCTAGTACCTGGTCACACCCCCATCCCTAGTACCTGGTCACACCTCCATCCCTAGTACCTGGTCACACCTCCATCCCTAGTACCTGGTCACACCTCCGTCCCTAGTACCTGGTCATACCTCCATCCCTAGTACCTGGTCACACCTCCATCCCTAGTACCTGGTCACACCTCCATCTCTAGTACCTGGTCACACCTCCATCCCTAGTACCTGGTCACACCTCCATCCCTAGTACCTGGTCACACATCCATCCCTAGTACCTGGTCACACCTCCATCCCTAGTACCTGGTCACACCTCCATCCCTAGTACCTGGTCACACATCCATCCCTAGTACCTGGTCACATCTCCATCCCTAGTACCTGGTAACACCTCCATCCCTAGTACCTGGTCACACCTCCATCTCTAGCACCTGGTCACACCTCCCTCCCTAGTACCTGGTCACACCTCCATCCCTAGTACCTGGTCACACCTCCATCCCTAGTACCTGGTAACACCTCCGTCCCTAGTACCTGGTCACACCTCCATCCCTAGTACCTGGTCACACATCCATCCCTAGTACCTGGTCACACCTGCATCCCTAGTACCTGGTCACACCTCCATCCCTAGTGCCTGGTCACACCTCCATCCCTAGTGCCTGGTCACACCCCCATCCCTAGTACCTGGTCACACCCCCATCCCTAGTACCTGGTCACACCTCCATCCCTAGTACCTGGTCACACCTCCATCCCTAGTACCTGGTCATATCTCCATCCCTAGTACCTGGTCACACCTCCGTCCCTAGTACCTGGTCACACCTCCGTCCCTAGTACCTGGTTACACCACCGTCCCTAGTACCTGGACACACCTCCATCCCTATTACCTGGACACACCTCTGTCCCTAGTACCTGGACACACCTCCGTCACTAGTACCTGGTCACACCTCCATCCCTAGTACCTGGTCACACCTCCATCCCTAGTACCTGGACACACCTCCGTCCCTAGTACCTGGTCACATCTCCATCCCTAGTACCTGGTCACACCTCCGTCCCTAGTACCTGGTCACATCTCCATCCCTAGTACCTGGTCACATCTCCATCCCTATTACCTGGACACACCTCTGTCCCTAGTACCTGGACACACCTCCGTCACTAGTACCTGGTCACACCTCCATCCCTATTACCTGGACACACCTCTGTCCCTAGTACCTGGACACACCTCCGTCACTAGTACCTGGTCACACCTTCATACCTAGTACCTGGTCACACCTCCATCCCTAGTACCTGGTCACACCTTCATACCTAGTACCTGGTCACACCTTCATACCTAGTACCTGGTCACACCTCCATCCCTAGTACCTGGTCACACCTCCGTCCCTAGTACCTGGTCACACCTCCGTCCCTAGTACCTGGTCACACCTCCATCCCTAGTACCTGGTCACACCTCCATCCCTAGTACCTGGTCACACCTCCATCCCTAGTACCTGGTCACACCTCCATCCCTAGTACCTGGTCACACCTCCATCCCTAGTACCTGGTCACACCTCCATCTCTAGTACCTGGTCACACCTCCATCCCTAGTACCTGGTCACACCTCCGTCCCTAGTACCTGGTCACACCTCCATCCCTAGTACCTGGTCACACCTCCATCCCTAGTACCTGGTCACACCTCCATCCCTAGTCACATCTCCATCCCTAGTACCTGGTCACACCTCCATCCCTAGTACCTGGTCACACCTCCATCCCTAGTACCTGGTCACACCTCCATCCCTAGTACCTGGTCACACATCCATCCCTAGTACCTGGTCACACCTCCATCCCTAGAACCTGGTCACACCTCCATCCCTAGTACCTGGTCACACATCCATCCCTAGTACCTGGTCACACCTCCATCCCTAGTACCTGGTCACACCTGCATCCCTAGTACCTGGTCACATCTCCATCCCTAGTACCTGGTAACACCTCCATCCCTAGTACCTGGTCACACCTCCATCTCTAGCACCTGGTCACACCTCCATCCCTAGTACCTGGTCACACCTCCATCCCTAGTACCTGGTCACACCTCCATCCCTAGTACCTGGTCACACATCCATCCCTAGTACCTGGTCACACCTCCATCCCTAGTGCCTGGTCACACCCCCATCCCTAGTACCTGGTCACACCTGCATCCCTAGTACCTGGTCACACCTCCATCCCTAGTGCCTGGTCACACCTCCATCCCTAGTACCTGGTCACACATCCATCCCTAGTACCTGGTCACACCTCCATCCCTAGTGCTTGGTCACACCCCCATCCCTAGTACCTGGTCACACCTGCATCCCTAGTACCTGGTCACACCTCCATCCCTAGTGCCTGGCCACACCTCCATCCCTAGTACCTGGTCACACCTCCATCCCTAGTACCTGGTCACACCTCCATCCCTAGTACCTGGTCACACCTCCATCCCTAGTACCTGGTCATATCTCCATCCCTAGTACCTGGTCACACCTCCGTCCCTAGTACCTGGTCACACCTCCGTCCCTAGTACCTGGTTACACCACCGTCCCTAGTACCTGGACACACCTCCATCCCTATTACCTGGACACACCTCTGTCCCTAGTACCTGGACACACCTCCGTCACTAGTACCTGGTCACACCTCCATCCCTAGTACCTGGTCACACCTCCATCCCTAGTACCTGGACACACCTCCGTCCCTAGTACCTGGTCACATCTCCATCCCTAGTACCTGGTCACACCTCCGTCCCTAGTACCTGGTCACATCTCCATCCCTAGTACCTGGTCACATCTCCATCCCTATTACCTGGACACACCTCTGTCCCTAGTACCTGGACACACCTCCGTCACTAGTACCTGGTCACACCTCCATCCCTATTACCTGGACACACCTCTGTCCCTAGTACCTGGACACACCTCCGTCACTAGTACCTGGTCACACCTTCATACCTAGTACCTGGTCACACCTCCATCCCTAGTACCTGGTCACACCTTCATACCTAGTACCTGGTCACACCTTCATACCTAGTACCTGGTCACACCTCCATCCCTAGTACCTGGTCACACCTCCGTCCCTAGTACCTGGTCACACCTCCGTCCCTAGTACCTGGTCACACCTCCATCCCTAGTACCTGGTCACACCTCCGTCCCTAGTACCTGGTCACACCTCCATCCCTAGTGCCTAGTCACACCTCCGTCCCTAGTACCTGGTCACACCCCCATCCCTAGTACCTGGTCACACCTCCATCCCTAGAGGTTGGTGGGCCCTGGGAGGGAGGTGGGTCCTGGGAGGGAGGTGGGTTCTGGGAGGTTGGTGGGCCCTGGGAGGTTGGTGGGCCCTGGGAGGTGGGTGGGCCCTGGGAGGTGGGTGGGCCCTGGGAGGTGGGTGCGCCCTGGGCACTTAAATCTGTGTAATTCTCTCAAATGAAGTGTTTTAAATCAAATACTCGTCTTTTGCTGCTGTCTGACTGTTAATGTGTTGTTTGGAAATGGGGCTGAACTGGCAAGAAATTCCCTTTCGTTCCAATGATCATTGAAGGGATCAGTTTAATGAGAATTACATGGAAACGTTTCCTCTGGCTGAACTGAGTACTAAACTATTACATTAAACTCACGGCACACACACACACACACACACACACACACACACACTAACCACCTCACCAACATCTGCCACACATTGTCTTAATTTCACAGATTAAAGTCTAGATAGCAGCGTAGCCCCTTCCTCTACCCCCCCCCCCCCCCCCCCTCCCCTGCCACTACACCCCCATACACAAATTACACCTAAAGTGTACTAGTGGCAGCTCTTACAGAAACACAGAACAGCTCACTCAGCAGGACCAGCAGCCAGCTAGCACAGAACCAGATTTTATTTGAGCTAGTTAGAGCGGGGTTTGTCCTACGGTCATTTTTCATACAACCTTCCCACAACGTTCTGGGAAAGGTGCAGGATACCCAGCTAACGCACAACGTTCTGGGAAAGGTGCAGGATACCCAGCTAACGCATAACGTTCTGGGAAAGGTGCAGGATACCCAGCTAACGCATAACGTTCTGGGAAAGGTGCAGGATACCCAGCTAACGCATAACGTTCTGGGGAAAGGTGCAGGATACCCATCTAACGCATAACGTTCTGGGAAAGGTGCAGGATACCCAGCTAACGCATAACGTTCTGGGAAAGGTGCAGGATACCCAGCTAACGCATAACATTCTGGGAAAGGTGCAGGATACCCAGCTAACGCATAACGTTCTGGGGAAAGGTGCAGGATACCCAGCTAACGCATAACGTTCTGCGAAAGGTGCAGGATACCCAGCTAACGCATAACGTTCTGGGGAAAGGTGCAGGATACCCAGCTAACGCATAACGTTCTGGGAAAGGTGCAGGATACCCAGCTAACGCATAACGTTCTGGGAAAGGTGCAGGATACCCAGCTAGCGCATAACGTTCTGGGAAAGGTGCAGGATACCCAGCTAACGCATAACGTTCTGGGAAAGGTGCAGGATACCCAGCTAACGCATAACGTTCTGGGAAAGGTGCAGGATACCCAGCTAACGCATAACGTTCTGCGAAAGGTGCAGGATACCCAGCTAACGCATAACGTTCTGGGGAAAGGTGCAGGATACCCAGCTAACGCATAACGTTCTGGGAAAGGTGCAGGATACCCAGCTAACGCATAACGTTCTGGGAAAGGTGCAGGATACCCAGCTAGCGCATAACGTTCTGGGAAAGGTGCAGGATACCCAGCTAACGCATAACGTTCTGGGAAAGGTGCAGGATACCCAGCTAACGCATAACGTTCTGGGAAAGGTGCAGGATACCCAGCTAATGCATAACGTTCTGGGGAAAGGTGCAGGATTCCCAGCTAACGCATAACGTTCTGGGAAAGGTGCAGGATACCCAGCTAACGCATAACGTTCTGGGAAAGGTGCAGGATACCCAGCTAACGCATAACGTTCTGGGAAAGGTGCAGGATACCCAGCTAATGCATAACGTTCTGGGGAAAGGTGCAGGATACCCAGCTAACGCATAACGTTCTGGGAAAGGTGCAGGATACCCAGCTAACGCATAACGTTCTGGGAAAGGTGCAGGATACCCAGCTAACGCATAACGTTCTGGGAAAGGTGCAGGATACCCAGCTAACGCATAACGTTCTGGGAAAGGTGCAGGATACCCAGCTAACGCATAACGTTCTGGGAAAGATGCAGGATACCGAGCTAACGCATAACGTTCTGGGGAAAGGTGCAGGATACCCAGCTAACGCATAACGTTCTGGGAAAGGTGCAGGATACCCAGCTAACACATAACGTTCTGGGAAAGGTGCAGGATACCCAGCTAACGCATAACATTCTGGGAAAGGTGCAGGATACCCAGCTAACGCATATCGTTCTGGGAAAGGTGCAGGATACCCAGCTAACGCATAACGTTCTGGGAAAGGTGCAGGATACCCAGCTAACGCATAACGTTCTGGGAAAGGTGCAGGATACCCAGCTAACGCATAACGTTCTGGGGAAAGGTGCAGGATACCCAGCTAACGCATAACATTCTGGGAAAGGTGCAGGATACCCAGCTAACGCATAACGTTCTGAGAACCATATGTTTCTGATGTGGGAATTTCAGTACTACAGCATGACGTTTCATACAGGTTTCCTCGTGGTTCTATTTAAAGTCATGTTCTCAGAACATTAAGAAAACTTTCTTTAAAAACACAACAAAATATTAGTAACGTACAAAGAACATTCTAAGAATGTTATTTAAAAACATATACATTCCGTTCTCAGCGTCAACAAATCACTATCTTGTTAAATGTGTTCCGGTGTGTTGGTCACGCCCACTACTTGGCCACACCTGATCTTAATGAGTGCTGGGCGGCAGGTAGCCTAGCGGTTAAGATCGTTAGGCCAGTAACTGAAAGGACGGCGGTTCGAATTCTCTGAGCCAACTAGGTGAAAACTCTGCCGATGTGCCCTTGAGCAAGACACTTAACTGTTAAAGCTGGGGGCGCTGTTGTCACTATTTATGGTAATCATGTAATTTTTGAAACGGCTTCCTACAAAATTCTTGATCGTACAATATGCATATTATTATTATTATTGGATAGAAAACAGTCTATAGTTTCTATAGGAGTTGAAATTGTGTCTCTGAGTGGAACAGAACCCATTCTACAGCAATTTCCCTGACATGGAGTCAGATTTCAGAAATTTTGGCCACTGTTCTGGAGTCAGTTTTAAAGCCAATGTTATTCCTATGAGTATACGGACACTGCTTACGTCTTCCCCTGGATGCCTTTACGTGATGACGATTTGAATGGGGTCGATTGCGCAATCACAGGCACTATAAATTAAAAAACCCTGTAGCTAGTCACTCTTTTGCAGCTGCGTCATGCGCGTGGAGGACACCGACCCGCACCTGTTCCAAGCATTAGTGTTGGGAGTAATCTTTCTCCGGTCATGTTTCTACTCGTTATAGGAGTTAAAAACATCATAAGGTAGTTAATTTAAAGCGTTTTATAGCAATTTATATCCGTTTAGTGCGATTTTGGGACATTTATTTCTGAAACGCTGTGAATCGCTGGGCACGCTTCCAGTTCATCCCGAACGCAGTTGGCATTTCCACATGGCAAGAGGACAGCTTTCCACCAAAAGACGATTAGACCCAAGAAAGGATCCTTTGCCCAAGATACTGATGGAAGAACAGCTCAAAGTAGGACATTTTTATTATGATAAATCGTGTTTCTGTCGAAAAATGTTAGCGGCTTAGGACGCCATGTTTTTTGACGTAGCTTCGCTTGGCGCAAACTGTATTGAAAAGTAAGGATAATTTAAAAAATGTAATTCCGCGATTGTATTAAGAATTAAATTGTCTATCAATCGCTGTCCACCCTATATTTTTTAGTCACGTTTATGAGTATTTATGTATACGACTAGATCACTGTCTAATATGGCGCACGGACATTTTCTCACCAGCTGGGCTACATTTCTCATTGTCTAACCATGATTTTGGTGGCTAAATATGCACATTTTCGAACAAACTGTATATGTATGTTGTAATGTGATGTTACAGGGGTGTCATCTGAAGAATTCTGAGAAGGTTAGTGAAAAAAATTATATATTTTGGCGATGTTTACGTTATCGCTCTCTTTGGCTAGAATCAATGCTTGGGTAATGTTTGCACATGTGCTATGCTAATATAACGATTTATTGTGTTTTCGCTGTAAGACACTTAGAAAATCTGAAATATTGTCTGTATTCACAGGATCTGTGTCTTTCGATTAGTGTATGCTGTGTATTTTTACGAAATGTTTGATGATTAGTAGTTAGGTAAACACGTTGCTCATTGTAATTATTCCAGTCCATTTGTGACGGTGGGTGCAATTGTAAACTATGCCAGCTACCTGAAATATGCACATTTTTCTAACAAAACCTATCCCATACCATAAATATGTTATCAGACTGTCATCTGATGAGTTTTTTTCTTGGTTAGGGGCTATAAATATCTTAGTTTAGCCGAATTGGTGATAGCTACTGGTGTTGGTGGACAAATAAAATATGGTGGATTATGCTAATGTATTTTTAGGTAATAGATTTACATCTTTACATATTGTGTCTTCCCTGTAAAACATTTTAAAAATCGGACATGTTGGCTGGATTCACAAGATCTGTGTCTTCCATTAGCTGTATTGGACTTTAATGTGTGAAGTTAAATATTTAAAAAATATATTTTTTTTGAATTTCGCGCTCTGCCTTTTCAGTGGAATGTGGGGGGGTGTGCCGCTAGCGGCACCCTCATCCTAGACAGGTTAACTACACAGCTACATGGAAAAACAAACAATGAACTACTGAAAACCCTGATTGCTCCTGTAAGTCGCTCTGAATAAGAGCGTCTGCTGAATGACTAAAATGTAAATGTAGTTTTTGTTTCCTTTGAAAATGGGGTCTGTTTGAATAGACCAAAATGAACATGGCATGCTAGCTCCATCCTGGTGGTGCAGTGGACTAATTCCATGGATAGAGAATAGAAGATCATAGGTTTGAATCTCACTGACGCTGTGCCACAATAAAAAAAAAAGTAATGTGCTCGCATGATTAATCCCTAAGAAAATGAATTTCTGTGTCAAATCAAATCAAATTGTGTTTTATTAAATCACAAATTGCCAAATACATCAGGTGTAGACCTTACAGTGAAATGCTTACTTATGAGCCCCTAACCAACAGTGCAGTTTCAAAATATACAGATAAGAATAAGAGACAATAGCAATGAGTAAATAAAGAGCAGAAGTAAAAACTAACAATATACAGTTGAAGTCGGAAGTTTACATAAACTTAGGTACACACTCCACAAATGTTCTTGTTAACAAACTATAGTTTTAGCAAGTCGGTTAGGACCTCTACTTTGTGCATGACACAAGTCATTTTTCCAACAATTGTTTACAGACAGATTATTTAATTTATAATTCACTGTATCACAATTCCAGTGGGTCAGAAGTTTACATACACTAAGTTCATTGTGCCTTTAAACAGCTTGGAAAATTCCAGAAAATGATGTCATGGCTTTAGAAGCTTCTGATGGTCTAATTGACATCATTTGAGTCAATTGGAGGTGTACCTGTGGATGTATTTCAAGGCCTACCTTCAAACTCAGTGCCTCTTTGCTTGACATCATGGGAAAATCTAAAGAAATCAGCCAAGACCTCAGGAAAAAAATTGTAGACCTCCACAAGTCTGGTTCATCCTTGGGAGCAATTTCCAAACGCCTGAAGGTACCACGTTCATCTGTACAAACAATAGTACGCAAGTATAAACACCATGGGACCACGCAGCCATCATACCGCTCAGGAAGTCTCCTAGAGATGAACGTACTTTGGTGCAAAAAGTGCAAATCAATCCCAGAACAACAGCAAAGGACCTTGTGAAGATGCTGGTGGAAACAGGTACAAAAGTATGTATATCCACAGTAAAACGAGTCCTATATCGACATAACCTGAAAGGCCGCTCAGCAAGGAAGAAGCCACTGCTCCAAAACCACCATAAAAAAGCCAGACTACGGTTTTTAACTGCACATGGGGACAAAGAATGTACTTTTTGGAGAAATGTCCTCTGGTCTGATGAAACAAAAATAGAATTATTTGGCCATAATGACCATCGTTATGTTTGGAGGAAAAAGAGGGAGGCTTGCAAGCCGAAGAACACCATCCCAACCGTGAAGCACGGGGGTGGCAGCATCATGTTGTGGGGTGCTTTGCTACAGGAGGGACTGGTGCACTTCACAAAATAGATGGCATCATGAGGCAGGAAAAGTATGTGGATAAGCAACATCTCAAGACATCAGTCAGGAAGTTAAAGTTTGGTCGTAAATGAGACTTCCAAATGGACAATGACCCCAAGCATACTTCCAGAGTTGTGGCAAAATGGTCAAGGTATTGAAGTGGCCATCACAAGCCCAGACCTCAATCCTATAGAACATTTGTGGGCAGAACTTAAAAAGTGTGTGCGAGCAAGGAGGCCTACAAACCCGACTTAGTTACACCAGCTCTGTCAGGAGAAATGGGCCAAAATTCACCCAACTTATTATGGGAAGCATGTGGAAGGCTACGAGAAACATTTGACCCAAGTTAAACAATTTAAAGGCAATGCTACCAAATACTAATTGAGTGTATGTAAACTTCTGATCCACTGGGAATGTGATGAAAGAAATAAAAGCTTAAATAAATAATTCTCTCAACTATTCTTCTGACATTTCACATTCTTAAAATAAAGTGGTGATCCTAACTGGCCAAAGACGGGGAATTTTTACTAGGATTAAATGTCAGGAATTGTGAAAAATTGGGTTTAAAAGTATTTGGCTAAGGTGTATGTAAACTTACCAACTTCAACTGTATACAGGGGGGTGCGGTTACAAAGTCAAAGTGCAGGGGCACGGGTTAGTTGAGGTAGTACGTACATGTAGGTAGAGTTAATGGAGGTGTCCTATCCGTGCGTGGCGTTCCAACCTAAACTAGCAGTGTTATTAAAAAAGTCAAATAACCTATAATTTTCATGAATAAAACCTTCCAGGGAACCAAAGTAAAAGGCTCGGTCGGCACCACAGACCTGGCTCGGTCGGCACCACAGACCTGGCTCGGTCGGCACCACAGACCTGCTGGCTCGGTCGGCACCACAGACCTGCTGGCTCGGTCGGCACCACAGACCTGCTGGCTCGGTCGGCACCACAGACCTGCTGGCTCGGTCGGCACCACAGACCTGCTGGCTCGGTCGGCACCACAGACCTGCTGGCTCGGTCGGCACCACAGACCTGCTGGCTCGGTCGGCACCACAGACCTGGCGGCTCGGTCGGCACCACAGACCTGGCGGCTCGGTCGGCACCACAGACCTGGCTCGGTCGGCACCACAGACCTGGCTCGGTCGGCACCACAGACCTGGCTCGGTCGGCACCACAGACCTGGCTCGGTCGGCACCACAGACCTGGCTCGGTCGGCACCACAGACCTGGCTCGGTCGGCACCACAGACCTGGCTCGGTCGGCACCACAGACCTGACTCAGTCAGCACCACAGATCTGACTCAGTCAGCACCACAGACCTGACTCAGTCAGCACCACAGACCTGACTCAGTCAGCACCACAGACCTGACTCAGTCAGCACCACAGACCTGGCTCAGTCACTGCTGAGTGACAGTCAGCACCACAGACCTGGCTCAGTCACTGCTGAGTGACAGTCAGCACCACAGACCTGGCTCAGTCACTGCTGAGTGACAGTCAGCACCACAGACCTGGCTCAGTCACTGCTGAGTGACAGTCAGCACCACAGACCTGGCTCAGTCACTGCTGAGTGACAGTCAGCACCACAGATACAGTAACATGAGGTCCTGTGACCTGATAAGTCCTAAATAGTCCATCCACAGCGGTCAGCCAGTAAACAATGGGTTTAGGGTTTGAAATGTAGAATTGAACAATATATGAACCTGCTCATTCATTCCTGACAGCCGTACCCAGATGGATAAAATTACATTTCTCCTCTTTTCTCTCCATAGCTCCCACATTCCTGTTTAACAGTGTTGTGTTTGAGCTGGTGGACAAGCTGAGACACGGTGTGGATGGATACTGTACGCCCACGGGGAGGGGGAATTCTTCTACGTTAAATCTATCTAGCAGGCTGTGGAGAGAGAGAATGTGTGTGTGTGTGTGTGTGTGTGTGTGTGTGTGTGTGTGTGTGTGTGTGTGTGTGTGTGTGTGTGTGTGTGTGTGTGTGTGTGTGTGTGTGTGTGTGTGTGTGTGTGTGTGTGTGTGTGTGTGTGTGTGTGTGTGTGTGTGTGTGTGTGTGTGTGTGTGTGTGTGTGTGTAGACAGTAATTGAGAATGATATGAACTGGTCTGCTATTACCCCATGCACTACTATTAACCAGAAAAGTACCCAGCTAGCACATTGGTTCCTTGGACGTTGTGGGGATGTATGATTTTGGTTTCACATTGGTTGTGGGAATGAAGCCATATGTTCCCTGACCGGTAAAACAGACAGTGTATTTAATGTTCTGAGAACAGAAACCTGTTCTGGGAATGTTTATTTTTAGATTGCAGGGAGATTCTGAGAACATTTTACTCTGGTTCCTTGAAAGCTTTCCTTGTAGGTTTTATTAACGTTCTGATAAATGATATTTTAGGTTCCTTAAAAAATGTCACTTAATGTTTCAATGCTAGTGTACTATAGTGTTCTTGTGTTTTTTTTTTTAATGGAAGGTTTTCTTAACGTCCTCGTAATAATTTGAGAACATGACTTTAAATAGAACCAAGAGGAAACGTGTAGGAAACGTTATGATGAGGTACTGAAATTCCCACAGAAGAACATTGTTTCTTAACGTTCTCTGAACTATGAGAACATTCCCAATGTCAAACCAGTTGGAGAACGTTCCTAGAACATTACCAAAACTGAAATTAAATGTGTTAATGAACTATGTTCAAACGTTCGGGAAACGTTCTGTTAAAGTAATGAAATACCAAGTAAATAAAAAAAAATGTTTGTCAAGTACCTTAAAATGTGCTGAGAATTTTCCAAAGCCAAGCAACTATCCGGCACCATTCCCCCGAACGTTGTAGGAAGGTTGTATGCAAAACAATCATAGGACAAACCACGCTCTAAGAAACATATGGTTCTCAGAACATTATGTGCTAGCTGGGTAGTGCACTATATAGGGATTAGGGTGCCATTTAGGAAGCAGTTCTGATTTGGCCCTGTAGGGGGACTTTGATGTTCGAGAAGCGTCGAATCTGTCACACGCACACACACAATAGATAAATCCATCTGATGAAACTAAAGAGTGTTTCATTTGACCATGCTGGTCATCGATGAACATTTGAACATCTTGGCCATGTACTGTTATAATCTCCACCCGGCACAGCCAGAAGAGGACTGGCCACCCCTCATAGCCTGGTTCCTCTCTAGGTTTCTTCCTAGGTTTTGGCCTTTCTAGGGAGTTTTTCCTAACCACCGTGCTTCTACACCTGCATTGCTTGCTGTTTGGGGTTTTAGGCTGGGTTTCTGTACAGCACTTTGTGGCATCAGCTGATGTAAGAAGGGCTTTATAAATACATTTGATTGATTTAAGGCTTCAATCATACATCCGCTTCCTGTGTCAAACACGCTTGCACGCTTAGAACACACACACAACCCCTAAACAAACACACGTCCTCTTGCCGTCAGTCCCCCTCACACTACACTCACCATATTCAGTCTGAGCCTTGCTGGTGCCTCCTCCTCCTGCGCCTCCTCTCCTCTCCCAGTCCCCTGGTGGTTTCAGGAAGTTACTATCCTCTGTGTTACTGCCACGTTCTACTCCTCCTCTGTAGATGGGCTGCTGCTCCCTGGCCTGCTCCTTGGGTCGACGTGGGGTCAAGACCGAAGAGGAGGAGGATGACGAGGAGGAGGTGATTTGCCACCAGTTTCTCCGGTTGGGAGCGGCCAAACCTGGTTTGTTCTCCATCTTCAGGTCTTTCTCATGCTCCGCCCCTTCTAGATCGTCCACCACCTCTATGGTCACCTGGAGGAGAGGAGGAGAGGGAGAGGAGGAGAGGGAGAGGAGGAGAGGGAGGGGAGGGGAGGGAGAGGAGGAGAGGGAGAGGAGGAGAGGGAGAGGAGGAGAGGGAGAGGAGGAGAGGGAGGAGCAGGGTCAAAGGTAAGTGTCTGTCTGGAGTGTGTGTGTGTGTGTGTGTGTGTGTGTGTGTGTGTGTGTGTGTGTGTGTGTGTGTGTGTGTGTGTGTGTGTGTGTGTGTGTGTGTGTGTGTGTGTGTGTGTGTGTGTGTGTGTGTGTGTGTGTGTGTGTGTGTGTGTGTGTGTCTGTTGGGAGGGCAACAACATTCTCTCAAATCTAACATTAAAAATAACTTTTATAGCACGCTGCGACTTGATTTAGACGTGAAATAAGTCTTGATACAATTGTACATTGTCAAGAATTGGATGCACTGTTTACCTCTCATGTGTTACCATCCAGCCTGTTATCCTCTCTAGGGTACGTGGAACGGTAGCGTCCCACCTGACCAACATCCAGTGAAATTGCAGAGCGCCAAATTCAAAAACAGATATACTCACATTACAAATTCATAAAACATACAAGTGTTATACATCGGCTTAAAAAGAGGAATTTCTTGTTAATCCAGCCGCTGTGTCAGATTTCAAAAAGGCTTTACGGCGAAAGCAAACCATGCGATTATTTGAGGACAGCGCCCAGCAGACAAATCATTACAAACTGTTACCAGCCAAGTAGTTGTAGTCACAAAAGTCAGAAATAGCGATAAAATGAATCACTTACCTTTGATGATCTTCATATGGTTGCACTCACAAGACTCCCATTTACTCAATAAATGTTTGTTTTGTTCGATAAAGTCCCTCTTTATATCCAAAAACCTCCGTTTTGTTCAGTAATCCACAGGCTCAAAGGCGGTCACAACAGACAGACGAAAAATCTGAAAAGTATCAGTAAAGTTCGTAGAAACATGTCAAACGATGTTTATAATCAATCCTCAGGTTGTTTTTAGTCATAATAATCAATAGCATTTCAACCGAACAAAAGCTTCGTCAATATAAAAATGAAAACAAGAAAGGCATGCTCTCGGTCGCACGCATGAAAAACCTCTGGGACACTCCAGTGTCCACTCATTCAGAGTGGTCTTACTCCCTCAATTTTCAGAATACAAGCCTGAAACAATTTCCAAAGACTGTTGACATCTAGTGGCAGCCATGGGAAGTGCAATTTGAGTCCTAAGTCATTGGAATCTGTATAGGCAGTCTATGGAAAACTACAAACATAAAAAAATCCCACTTCCTGGATGGATATTTCTCAGGTTTTCGCCTACCATATCAGTTCTGCTATACTCACAGACATTATTTTAACAGTTTTGGAAACTTTAGAGTGTTTTCTATCCAAATCTGCCAATTATATGAATATCCTAGCTTCTGGGCCTGAGTAACAGGCAGTTTACTTTGGGCACGCTTTTCATCCGGATGTCAAAATACTGCCCCCTACCCTAGAGAAGTTATATTCCAGACACAAAACACCAGTCTGTCTAGCCTAGCCTGTTATATTCCAGACACAAAACACCAGTCTGTCTAGCCTAGCCTGTTATATTCCAGACACAAAACACCAGTCTGTCCAGCCTGTTTTATTCCAGACACAAAACACCAGTCTGTTCAGCATGTTATATTCCAGACACAAAACACCAGTCTGTCCAGCCTGTTATATTCCAGACACAAAACACCAGTCAGTCCAGCCTGTTTTATTCCAGACACAAAACACCAGTCTGTCCAGCCTGTTTTATTCCAGACACAAAACACCAGTCTGTCCAGCCTGTTATATTCCAGACACAAAACACCAGTCTGTCCAGCCTGTTATATTCCAGACACAAATCACCAGTCTGTCCAGCCTGTTTTATTCCAAACACAAAACACCAGTCAGCCTGGTCTAGTTTTGATACTCTGTACAATAAAAGACAAATCAAGAGTGAAAAGCTCAACTCCTTGAGCAGTCCCACGGAGCCTACAAGCGTGGTATAGTCCTGACTCATTGGCTCATTCCCCTCGTTTTCAAGTGTCCCTCGTGACTCACTGGTCTGGCATCTCAGGCTTGTAAAAGGGGAGGTTAGCTTCCTTGTCAATTTGCCCTAGCTAGCCTAACCAGAACTGTGGGGAGAAAAGCTCTGTGAAGGAGCTTCCTGAAAAGGAGATAGAGACAACACTGCCACATAGCAACGAACAACTTAGTTTTCATTTCATTCAAATAAGAGCAATTTGAAGCATTTCGATCCGTTGTGCGAGGGGAGGATATATTGGCATTTTTTTGCCAATGGGCTTTGGGGAAAAGCCTCTTTTACCAGCTAGCTAGCTAGCTTTAGTCTTCAAGAAGCTAGGAAAAATAAACTCCAATTCTGACAGTCGTGTCCCCACTAAAAGGCTGAGGAACATATCGGCGAGGCTACATCCCTGGGGTCTCAGAGTGGTGGTTGTGAAGGAAGACAAGAACACTATATGGGAGGGTGCATGATACCTTGTCTTCGGAAGTCCGGAGAGCTGTTTGGGGAAGACCGGGAGAGATGTGTTGGCCTCAGTCCTATACAGCTCCAAAATCATCTGAATCGTTGTGGATTAAGTCCATATGACCTACATGTGGTATACTCTTACCAAAAAAGGTTATGTATGGAACCAAAATAGGGTTCTATGCTTGATTCACACAGTATATGGCACCCAAGGGTTCTATACGGAACCAATTTTGGTTCCGTGAAGAACCCCACCAAACAATTCTATATAGAACCTTTAAGGGGTGCATATATGAAGCAAGGAATATAACCCTTTTTGGTTCTATCCAGAACATATTGTAATGAAACAGGCAGGGAGCGGGTCTCGAACCCTCGACCTTCTAGCCCGAAGTCCGGCGCGCTATCGACTGTGCCGCAAAAAAGCATGCTCAAAGCGGCAGAGTCGATTTTCGCACTTGTAAACCCAGGGTCGTTACAATGTACTGTAGTTGGACGGTATAGAGTGCCACTGTGATGGATACATGTGGTGTTTGTTTGCATGACATTTTAGACCTTTATAAGACCTTGAGCATCCTTAATAAAGTGGTGGAACTGCATCATAACTGGGGGAAACACTACAGGAAGAGGCACTACAGGAAGAGGCACTACAGGAAGAAGCACTACAGGAAGAAGCACTACAGGAAGAGGCACTACAGGAAGAGGTACTACAGGAAGAGGCACTACAGGAAGAAGCACTACAGGAAGAGGCACTACAGGAAGAGGCACTACAGGAAGAAGCACTACAGGAAGAGGCACTACAGGAAGAGGTACTACAGGAAGAGGCACTACAGGAAGAGGCACTACAGGAAGAAGCACTACAGGAAGAGGCACTACAGGAAGAGGTACTACAGGAAGAAGCACTACAGGAAGAAGCACTACAGGAAGAGGCACTACAGGAAGAGGTACTACAGGAAGAGGCACTACAGGAAGAGGCACTACAGGAAGAAGCACTACAGGAAGAAGCACTACAGGAAGAGGCACTACAGGAAGAGGCACTACAGGAAGAAGCACTACAGGAAGAAGCACTACAGGAAGAGGCACTACAGGAAGAGGTACTACAGGAAGAAGCACTACAGGAAGAGGCACTACAGGAAGAGGTACTACAGGAAGAGGCACTACAGGAAGAGGCACTACAGGAAGAAGCACTACAGGAAGAAGCACTACAGGAAGAGGCACTACAGGAAGAGGCACTACAGGAAGAAGCACTACAGGAAGAAGCACTACAGGAAGAGGCACTACAGGAAGAGGTACTACAGGAAGAAGCACTACAGGAAGAGGCACTACAGGAAGAGGCACTACAGGAAGAGGCACTACAGGAAGAGGTACTACAGGAAGAGGCACTACAGGAAGAAGCACTACAGGAAGAGGCACTACAGGAAGAGGCACTACAGGAAGAGGCACTACAGGAAGAAGCACTACAGGAAGAGGCACTACAGGAAGAGGCACTACAGGAAGAGGCACTACAGGAAGAAGCACTACAGGAAGAAGCACTACAGAAAGAGGCACTACAGGAAGAAGCACTACAGGAAGAAGCACTACAGAAAGAGGTACTACAGGAAGAAGCACTACAGAAAGAGGTACTACAGGAAGAGGCACTACAGGAAGAGGTACTACAGAAAGAGGCACTACAGGAAGAGGCACTACAGGAAGAGGCACTACAGGAAGAGGCACTACAGGAAGAGGCACTACAGGAAGAGGCACTACAGGAAGAGGCACTACAGGAAGAGGCACTACAGGAAGAGGCACTACAGGAAGAGGCACTACAGAAAGAGGCACTACAGAAAGAGGCACTACAGGAAGAGGTACTACAGGAAGAGGTACTACAGGAAGAGGTACTACAGGAAGAGGCACTACAGGAAGAGGCACTACAGGAAGAGGCACTACAGGAAGAGGCACTACAGGAAGAGGCACTACAGGAAGAGGCACTACAGGAAGAAGCACTACAGGAAGAAGCACTACAGGAAGAGGCACTACAGGAAGAGGTACTACAGGAAGAGGCACTACAGGAAGAAGCACTACAGGAAGAAGCACTACAGGAAGAGGCACTACAGGAAGAGGCACTACAGGAAGAGGCACTACAGGAAGAGGCACTACAGGAAGAAGCACTACAGGAAGAGGCACTACAGGAAGAGGCACTACAGGAAGAGGCACTACAGGAAGAGGTACTACAGGAAGAGGTACTACAGGAAGAGGCACTACAGGAAGAGGTACTACAGGAAGAGGCACTACAGGAAGAGGTACTACAGAAAGAGGCACTACAGGAAGAGGCACTACAGGAAGAGGCACTACAGGAAGAGGCACTACAGGAAGAGGCACTACAGGAAGAGGCACTACAGGAAGAGGTACTACAGGAAGAGGCACTACAGGAAGAGGTACTACAGGAAGAGGCACTACAGGAAGAGGTACTACAGGAAGAGGCACTACAGGAAGAGGTACTACAGAAAGAGGCACTACAGGAAGAGGCACTACAGGAAGAGGCACTACAGGAAGAGGCACTACAGGAAGAGGTACTACAGGAAGAGGCACTACAGGAAGAGGCACTACAGGAAGAGGCACTACAGGAAGAGGTACTACAGAAAGAGGTACTACAGGAAGAGGCACTACAGGAAGAGGTACTACAGGAAGAGGCACTACAGGAAGAGGCACTACAGGAAGAGGCACTACAGGAAGAGGCACTACAGGAAGAGGCACTACAGAAAGAGGCACTACAGAAAGAGGCACTACAGGAAGAGGTACTACAGGAAGAGGTACTACAGGAAGAGGCACTACAGGAAGAGGCACTACAGGAAGAGGCACTACAGGAAGAGGCACTACAGGAAGAGGCACTACAGGAAGAGGCACTACAGGAAGAGGCACTACAGGAAGAGGCACTACAGAAAGAGGCACTACAGAAAGAGGCACTACAGGAAGAGGTACTACAGGAAGAGGCACTACAGGAAGAGGCACTACAGGAAGAGGCACTACAGGAAGAGGCACTACAGGAAGAGGCACTACAGGAAGAGGCACTACAGGAAGAGGTACTACAGGAAGAGGCACTACAGGAAGAGGCACTACAGGAAGAGGCACTACAGGAAGAGGCACTACAGAAAGAGGTACTACAGAAAGAGGCACTACAGGAAGAGGTACTACAGGAAGAGGCACTACAGGAAGAGGCACTACAGGAAGAGGCACTACAGAAAGAGGCACTACAGAAAGAGGCACTACAGGAAGAGGCACTACAGGAAGAGGTACTACAGGAAGAGGTACTACAGAAAGAGGCACTACAGGAAGAGGCACTACAGGAAGAGGCACTACAGGAAGAGGCACTACAGGAAGAGGCACTACAGAAAGAGGCACTACAGGAAGAGGCACTACAGGAAGAGGCACTACAGGAAGAGGCACTACAGGAAGAGGTACTACAGGAAGAGGCACTACAGGAAGAGGCACTACAGGAAGAAGCACTACAGGAAGAGGTACTACAGGAAGAGGTACTACAGAAAGAGGCACTACAGGAAGAGGTACTACAGGAAGAAGCACTACAGGAAGAAGCACTACAGGAAGAGGCACTACAGGAAGAGGCACTACAGGAAGAAGCACTACAGGAAGAGGCACTACAGGAAGAGGCACTACAGGAAGAGGCACTACAGGAAGAGGCACTACAGGAAGAGGTACTACAGGAAGAGGCACTACAGGAAGAGGCACTACAGGAAGAGGTACTACAGGAAGAAGCACTACAGGAAGAGGCACTACAGGAAGAGGCACTACAGGAAGAGGCACTACAGGAAGAGGCACTACAGGAAGAGGCACTACAGGAAGAGGCACTACAGGAAGAGGCACTACAGGAAGAGGCACTACAGGAAGAGGCACTACAGAAAGAGGCACTACAGGAAGAGGCACTACAGGAAGAGGCACTACAGGAAGAAGCACTACAGGAAGAGGCACTACAGGAAGAGGCACTACAGGAAGAGGCACTACAGGAAGAGGCACTACAGGAAGAGGCACTACAGGAAGAGGCACTACAGGAAGAGGCACTACAGGAAGAGGCACTACAGAAAGAGGCACTACAGAAAGAGGTACTACAGAAAGAGGCACTACAGGAAGAGGTACTACAGGAAGAGGCACTACAGAAAGAGGCACTACAGGAAGAGGCACTACAGGAAGAGGCACTACAGAAAGAGGCACTACAGGAAGAGGCACTACAGAAAGAGGCACTACAGGAAGAGGTACTACAGGAAGAGGTACTACAGGAAGAGGTACTACAGGAAGAGGCACTACAGGAAGAGGTACTACAGAAAGAGGCACTACAGGAAGAGGCACTACAGGAAGAGGTACTACAGGAAGAGGCACTACAGGAAGAGGTACTACAGAAAGAGGCACTACAGGAAGAGGCACTACAGGAAGAGGCACTACAGGAAGAGGTACTACAGAAAGAGGCACTACAGGAAGAGGCACTACAGGAAGAGGCACTACAGGAAGAGGCACTACAGGAAGTACTTTTACTGGATTCAACTATGGAAACCCCACACAACATTTTATTAGGCAAGAACTACTAGCATAGTAATCAGACTTGCTCAATATCTTTATCTTGTTACCAATTATACTTTTTTTTCTGGAAAAGGATGGGAGTTAAATATCTATAGACTACTTTTTAAATCGCTGTCAGCACTAACAGTGGCCCGAATACCCATACTAGCGTACTTAAAATGCATACTATGTACTCATCGTCGCACACTATTTAGCATGTACCGTTTAATAAAGAGTACGCAGCGTGCCACGGCTGCAACTCAGTAGCGGCTCCTGATTGGCCGAGTAGGTGGGGCCGAGCCGAGTAGGTGGGGCCGGGCCGAGTAGGTGGGGCCGGGCCGAGTAGGTGGGGCCGGGCCGAGTAGGTGGGGCCGAGCCGAGTAGGTGGGGCCGAGCCGAGTAGGTGGGGCCGGGCCGAGTAGGTGGGGCCGAGCCGAGTAGGTGGGGCCGGGTCGAGTAGGTGGGGCCGGGCCAAGTAGGTGGGGCCGAGTGTCTTACTATAGATTATAGCCCATGTTGACTGTCTATTTTACTAGGGGCCATCACCACTCATAGTGTCGTACTATAGATTATAACCCATGTTGACTGTCTATTTTACTAGGTGCCATACTACATATTATAACCCATGTTGACTGTCTATTTTACTAGAGGCCATCACCACTCATAGTGTCGTACTATAGATTATAACCCATGTTGACTGTCTATTTTACTAGGTGCCATACTACATATTATAACCCATGTTGACTGTCTATTTTACTAGGGGCCATCACCACTCATAGTGTCTTACTATAGATTTTAACCCATGTTGACTGTCTATTTTACTAGGGGCCATCACCACTCATGTCGTACTATAGATTATAACCCATGTTGACTGTCTATTTTACTAGGGGCCATCACCACTCATGTCGTACTATAGATTATAGCCCATGTTGACTGTCTAGTTTACTAGGGGCCATCACCACTCGTAGTGTCGTACTATAGATTATAACCCATGTTGACTGTCTATTTTACTAGGGGCCATCACCACTCATAGTGTCGTACTATAGATTATAACCCATGTTGACTGTCTATTTTACTAGGGGCCATCACCACTCATGTCATACTATAGATTATAACCCATGTTGACTGTCTATTTTACTAGGGGCCATCACCACTCATGTCATACTATAGATTATAACCCATGTTGACTGTCTATTTTACTAGGGGCCATCACCACTCATAGTGTCGTACTATAGATTATAACCCATGTTGACTGATACCACAGTGTGCAATCACAGCAGCAAGATGTGTGACCTGTTGCCACAAGAAAAGGACAACAAGTGAAGAACAAACACCTTTGTAAATGCAACCCAAACTCAGCAAAACAAGAAACGTCCTCTCACTGTCAACTGCTTTTATTTTCAGTAAACTTAACATGTGTAAATATTTGTATGAACATAACAAGATTCAACAACTGAGACATAAACTGATCAAGTTCCACAGACATGTGACTAACAGACATGGAATAATGTGTCCCTGAACAAAGGGGGGGTCAAAATGAAAAGTAACAGTCAGTATCTGGTGTGGCCACCAGCTGCATTAAGTACTGCAGTGCATCTCCTCCTCATGGACTGCACCATATTTACCAGTTCTTGTTGTGAGATGTTACCCCACTCTTCCACCAAGGCACCTGGAAGTTCCCTGACATTTCTGGGGGGAATGGCCCTAGCTCTCACCCTCCGATCCAACAGGTCCCAGACGTGCTCAATGGGATTGAGATCCGGGCTCTTCGCTGGCCATGGCAGAACACTGACATTCCTGTCTTGCAGGAAGTCACGCACAGAACGAGCAGTATGGCTGGTGGCATTGTCATGCTGGAGGGTCATGTCAGGATGAGCCTACAGGAAGGGTACCACATGAGGGAGGAGGATGTCTTCCCTGTAACGCACAGAGTTGAGATTGCCTGCAATGACAACAAGCTCAGTCCGATGATGCTGTGACACACCACCCCAGACCTTGACGGACCCTCCACCTCCAAATCGATCCCGCTCCAGAGTACAGGCCTCGATGTAACGCTCATTCCTTCGACGATAAACGCGAATCTGACCATCACCCCTGGTGAGACAAAACCGCGACGCGTCAGTGAAGAGCACTTTTTGCCAGTCCTGTCTGGTCCAGCGACGGTGGGTTTGTGCCCATAAGCAACGTTGTTGCCGGTGATGTCTGGTGAGGACCTGCCTTACAACAGGCCTACAAGCCCTCAGTCGAGCCTCTCTCAGCCTATTGTGGACAGTCTGAGCACTGATGGAGGGATTGTGCGTTCCTGGTGTAACTAGGGCAGTTGTTGCCATCCTGTACCTGTCCCGCAGGTGTGATGTTCGGATGTACCAATCCTGTGCAGGTGTTGTTACACGTGGTCTGCCACTGCGAGGACGATCAGCTGTCCATTCTGTCTCCCTGTAGCGCTGTCTCAGGCATCTCACAGTACAGACATTGCAATTTATTGTCCAGGCCACTTCTGCAGTTCTCATGCCTCCTTGCAGCATGCCTAAGGCACGTTCACGCAGATGAGCAGGGACCCTGGCCATCTTTCTTTTGGTGTTTTTCAGAGTCAGTAGAAAGGCCTCTTTAGTGTCCTAAGTTTTCATAACTGTGACCTTAATTGCCTACCGTCTGTAAGCTGTTAGTGTCTTAACGACCGTTCCACAGGTGCATGTTCATTAATTGTTTATGGTTCATTGAACAAGCATGGGAAACGGTGTTTAAACTCTTTACAATGAAGATCTGTGAAGTTATTTGGATTTTTACGAATTATCTTTGAAAGACAGGGTCCTGAAAAAGGGTTTCATTTTTGCTGAGTTTATATTTATGTTTATTTATTTTCCCTTTTTGTACTTTAAATATTTGCACATCGTTACAACACTGTATATACTTTGGCAATGTAAACATATATTTCCCATGCCAATAAAGCTATTCGAATGAAATTGAATTGTTGAGAGAGAGGGTAGTGATGTGCACCAGGGTATCCTGCCGCTTCCTGTTTGTTCTTCCTGCCTCTGTTTACAAGGAGGGTCACTGTTACCTGTCTGTTTACAAGGAGAGACAGTGTTACCTGTCTGTTTACAAGGAGGGACAGTGTTACCTGTCTGTTTACAAGGAGAGACAGTGTTACCTGTCTGTTTACAAGGAGGGTCACTGTTACCTGTCTGTTTACAAGGAGAGACAGTGTTACCTGTCTGTTTACAAGGAGGGACACTGTTACCTGTCTGTTTACAAGGAGAGACAGTGTTACCTGTCTGTTTACAAGGAGGGACAGTGTTACCTGTCTGTTTACAAGGAGAGACAGTGTTACCTGTCTGTTTACAAGGAGGGTCACTGTTACCTGTCTGTTTACAAGGAGAGACAGTGTTACCTGTCTGTTTACAAGGAGGGACAGTGTTACCTGTCTGTTTACAAGGAGAGACAGTGTTACCTGTCTGTTTACAAGGAGAGACAGTGTTACCTGTCTGTTTACAAGGAGGGACAGTGTTACCTGTCTGTTCACAAGGAGGGACAGTGTTACCTGTCTGTTTACAAGGAGGGACAGTGTTACCTGTCTGTTTACAAGGAGAGACAGTGTTACCTGTCTGTTTACAAGGAGTCACAGTGTTACCTGTCTGTTTACAAGGAGAGACAGTGTTACCTGTCTGTTTACAAGGAGGGACAGTGTTACCTGTCTGTTTACAAGGAGAGACAGTGTTACCTGTCTGTTTACAAGGAGTCACAGTGTTACCTGTCTGTTTACAAGGAGAGACAGTGTTACCTGTCTGTTTACAAGGAGAGACAGTGTTACCTGTCTGTTTACAAGGAGGGACAGTGTTACCTGTCTGTTTACAATGAGAGACAGTGTTACCTGTCTGTTTACAAGGAGAGACAGTGTTACCTGTCTGTTTACAAGGAGAGACAGTGTTACCTGTCTGTTTACAAGGAGAGACAGTGTTACCTGTCTGTTTACAAGGAGAGACAGTGTTACCTGTCTGTTTACAAGGAGAGACAGTGTTACCTGTCTGTTTACAAGGAGGGACAGTGTTACCTGTCTGTTTACAAGGAGAGACAGTGTTACCTGTCTGTTTACAAGGAGAGACAGTGTTACCTGTCTGTTTACAAGGAGGGACAGTGTTACCTGTCTGTTTACAAGGAGGGACAGTGTTACCTGTCTGTTTACAAGGAGAGACAGTGTTACCTGTCTGTTTACAAGGAGAGACAGTGTTACCTGTCTGTTTACAAGGAGGGACAGTGTTACCTGTCTGTTTACAAGGAGAGACAGTGTTACCTGTCTGTTTACAAGGAGAGACAGTGTTACCTGTCTGTTTACAAGGAGGGACAGTGTTACCTGTCTGTTTACAAGGAGGGACATTGTTACCTGTCTGTTTACAAGGAGGGACATTGTTACCTGTCTGTTTACAAGGAGAGACAGTGTTACCTGTCTGTTTACAAGGAGAGACAGTGTTACCTGTCTGTTTACAAGGAGAGACAGTGTTACCTGTCTGTTTACAAGGAGGGACAGTGTTACCTGTCTGTTTACAAGGAGAGACAGTGTTACCTGTCTGTTTACAATGAGAGACAGTGTTACCTGTCTGTTTACACGGAGAGACAGTGTTACCTATCTGTTTACAAGGAGGGACAGTGTTACCTGTCTGTTTACAAGGAGTCACAGTGTTACCTGTCTGTTTACAAGGAGAGACAGTGTTACCTGTCTGTTTACAAGGAGGGACAGTGTTACCTGTCTGTTTACAAGGAGAGACAGTGTTACCTGTCTGTTTACAAGGAGTCACAGTGTTACCTGTCTGTTTACAAGGAGAGACAGTGTTACCTGTCTGTTTACAAGGAGTCACAGTGTTACCTGTCTGTTTACAAGGAGGGACAGTGTTACCTGTCTGTTTACAAGGAGTCACAGTGTTACCTGTCTGTTTACAAGGAGAGACAGTGTTACCTGTCTGTTTACAAGGAGTCACAGTGTTACCTGTCTGTTTACAAGGAGAGACAGTGTTACCTGTCTGTTTACAAGGAGGGACAGTGTTACCTGTCTGTTTACAAGGAGAGACAGTGTTACCTGTCTGTTTACAAGGAGGGACAGTGTTACCTGTCTGTTTACAAGGAGGGACAGTGTTACCTGTCTGTTTACAAGGAGAGACAGTGTTACCTGTCTGTTTACAAGGAGTCACAGTGTTACCTGTCTGTTTACAAGGAGAGACAGTGTTACCTGTCTGTTTACAAGGAGGGACAGTGTTACCTGTCTGTTTACAAGGAGAGACAGTGTTACCTGTCTGTTTACAAGGAGGGACAGTGTTACCTGTCTGTTTACAAGGAGGGACAGTGTTACCTGTCTGTTTACAAGGAGAGACAGTGTTACCTGTCTGTTTACAAGGAGAGACAGTGTTACCTGTCTGTTTACAAGGAGAGACAGTGTTACCTGTCTGTTTACAAGGAGAGACAGTGTTACCTGTCTGTTTACAAGGAGAGACAGTGTTACCTGTCTGTTTACAAGGAGAGACAGTGTTACCTGTCTGTTTACAAGGAGAGACAGTGTTACCTGTATATTGGGGTTCTGTCTGTTTATATCAGCCTTGGAGAGGTCAGGGAAGTTGTGGAGGTCCAGGAGGAAGGCCCCAGATCTGTCTCTCTGCAAGCTGCCTCCAGTAGCCTGATTCTGGGCCCAGGGGAGGGCAGCAGGCCGCTGGGCTGACTGGGGCTCTGGTCCTCTCCGCTTCCCTGGATCCTGCTGGGATAACAAACTGCTCTCTGCTATGACATTATTCTAGATGGGGGGGAGAGAAAAAGAAAGAGAGAGATATTTGAATATTATGATATTTGTGCATTAGTAACTTTCACACTCATCATTATTCACGATTAATTCAGGATTATCTGTAATCAAGGTAGCGTCCACATTAATGTAGAATTGTTTATAAATGTATTCTATTCTTATTTACAATAAGAGTGACTCAGAAATGACACAGTACATTATTTACCATTCATTTCTATTGGACACGAAATAGTCTGAAACACAGCAAATGCAACCAACAAGTTCACAAGCTTGATGTGGTCTTTATTTTCATATTTGAAACACACAGTGAAAATAAAATATTTCAAGAATCCTATTAAAATTAATGTAATCAAATCAAACTTAGTCACATGCGCCGAATACAACAAGTGTAGACTTTACCGTGAAATGGTGACTGACAAGCCCTTAACCAACATTACAGTTCAAGAAGAAGAAAATATTTACCAAGTAGACTAAAATACAAAGTAATAATAAAAAGTAACACAATAAAAATAATGAGACTATACACAGGGGCACCGGTACCGAGCCAATGTGGAGGCTATATACAGGGGGTACCGATACAGAGTCAATGTGGAGGCTATATACAGGGGGTACCGGTACAGAGTCAATGTGGAGGCTATATACAGGGGGTACCGGTACAGAGTCAATATGGAGGCTATATACAGGGGGTACCGGTACAGAGTCAATGTGGAGGCTATATACAGGGGGTACCGGTACAGAGTCAATGTGGAGGCTATATACAGGGGTACCGGTACAGAGTCAATGTGGAGGCTATATACAGGGTGTTACAGTACAGAGTCAATGTGGAGGCTATATACAGGGGGTACCGGTACAGAGTCAATGTGGAGGCTATATACAGGGGGTACCGGTACAGAGTCAATGTGGAGGCTATATACAGGGGGTACCGGTACAGAGTCAATGTGGAGGCTATATACAGGGGGTACCGGTACAGAGTCAATGTGGAGGCTATATACAGGGGTTACGGTACAGAGTCAATGTGGAGGCTATATACAGGGAGTACCGGTACAGAGTCAATGTGGAGGCTATATACAGGGGGGGTACCGGTACAGAGTCAATGTGGAGGCTATATACAGGGTATTACGGTACAGAGTCAATGTGCAGGCTATATACAGGGGGTACCGGTACAGAGTCAATGTGGAGGCTATATACAGGGGGTACCGGTACAGAGTCAATGTGGAGGCTATATACAGGGGGTGCCGGTACAGAGTCAATGTGGAGGCTATATACAGGGGGTACCGGTACAGAGTCAATGTGGAGGCTATATACAGGGGGAACCGGTACAGAGTCAATGTGGAGGCTATACACAGGGGCACCGGTACCGAGTCAATGTGGAGGCTATATACAGGGGGTACCGATACAGAGTCAATGTGGAGGCTATATACAGGGGGTACCGGTACAGAGTCAATGTGGAGGCTATATACAGGGGGTACCGGTACAGAGTCAATATGGAGGCTATATACAGGGGGTACCGGTACAGAGTCAATGTGGAGGCTATATACAGGGGGTACCGGTACAGAGTCAATGTGGAGGCTATATACAGGGGTACCGGTACAGAGTCAATGTGGAGGCTATATACAGGGTGTTACAGTACAGAGTCAATGTGGAGGCTATATACAGGGGGTACCGGTACAGAGTCAATGTGGAGGCTATATACAGGGGGTACCGGTACAGAGTCAATGTGGAGGCTATATACAGGGGGTACCGGTACAGAGTCAATGTGGAGGCTATATACAGGGTATTACGGTACAGAGTCAATGTGGAGGCTATATACAGGGAGTACCGGTACAGAGTCAATGTGGAGGCTATATACAGGGGGGGTACCGGTACAGAGTCAATGTGGAGGCTATATACAGGGTATTACGGTACAGAGTCAATGTGCAGGCTATATACAGGGGGTACCGGTACAGAGTCAATGTGGAGGCTATATACAGGGGGTACCGGTACAGAGTCAATGTGGAGGCTATATACAGGGGGTACCGGTACAGAGTCAATGTGGAGGCTATATACAGGGGGTACCGGTACAGAGTCAATGTGGAGGCTATATACAGGGGGTACCGGTACAGAGTCAATGTGGAGGCTATATACAGGGTGTTACGGTACAGAGTCAATGTGGAGACTATATACAGGGGGTACCGGTACAGAGTCAATGTGGAGACTATATACAGGGGGTACCGGTACCGAGTCAATGTGGAGGCTATATACAGGGGGTACCGGTACAGAGTCAATGTGGAGGCTATATACAGGGGGTACCGGTACAGAGTCAATGTGGAGGCTTTATACAGGGGGTACCGGTACAGAGTCAATGTGGAGGCTATATACAGGGGGTACCGGTACAGAGTCAATGTGGAGGCTATATACAGGGGGTACCGGTACAGAGTCAATGTGGAGGCTATATACAGGGGGTACCGGTATAGAGTCAATGTGGAGGCTATATACAGGGGGTACCGGTATAGAGTCAATGTGGAGGCTATATACAGGGGGTACTGGTACAGAGCCAATGTGGAGACTATATACAGGGTGTTACGGTACAGAGTCAATGTGGAGGCTATATACAGGGGGGTACCGCAACAGAGTCAATGTGGAGGCTATATACAGGGGGTACCGGTACAGAGTCAATGTGGAGGCTATATACAGGGGGTACCGGTACAGAGTCAATGTGGAGGCTATATACAGGGGGTACCGGTACAGAGTCAATGTGGAGGCTATATACAGGGTTTTACGGTACAGAGTTAATGTGCAGGCTATATACAGGGGGTACCGGGACAGAGTCAATGTGGAGGCTATATACAGGGGGTACCGGTACAGAGTCAATGTGGAGGCTATATACAGGGGGTACCGGTACAGAGTCAATGTGGAGGCTATATACAGGGGGAACCGGTACAGAGTCAATGTGGAGGCTATATACAGCGGGCGCCGGTACAGAGTCAATGTGGAGGCCAAATACAGGGTGTTACGGTACAGAGTCAATGTGCAGGCTATATACAGGGGGTACCGGTACAGAGTCAATGTGGAGGCTATATACAGGGGGTACCGGAAAAGAGTCAATGTGGATGCTATATACAGGGGGTACCGGTACAGAGTCAATGTGGAGGCTATATACAGGGGGTACCGGTACAGAGTCAATGTGGAGGCTATATACAGGGGGTACCGGTACAGAGTCAATGTGGAGGCTATATACAGGGGGTACCGGTACAGAGTCAATGTGGAGGCTATATACAGGGGGTACCGGTACAGAGTCAATGTGGAGGCTATATACAGGGGGTACCGGTACAGAGTCAATGTGGAGGCTATATACAGGGGGTACCGGTACAGAGTCAATGTGGAGGCTATATACAGGGGGTACCGCAACAAAGTCAATGTGGAGGCTATATACAGGGGGTACCGGTACAGAGTCAATGTGGAGGCTATATACAGGGGGGGTACCGGTACAGAGTCAATGTGGAGGCTATATACAGGGGGTACCGGTACAGAGTCAATGTGGAGGCTTTATACAGGGGGTACCGGTACAGAGTCAATGTGGAGGCTATATACAGGGGGTACCGGTACAGAGTCAATGTGGAGGCTATATACAGGGGGTACCGGTACAGAGTCAATGTGGAGGCTATATACAGGGGGTACCGGTATAGAGTCAATGTGGAGGCTATATACAGGGGGTACCGGTATAGAGTCAATGTGGAGGCTATATACAGGGGGTACTGGTACAGAGCCAATGTGGAGACTCTATACAGGGTGTTACGGTACAGAGTCAATGTGGAGGCTATATACAGGGGGGTACCGCAACAGAGTCAATGTGGAGGCTATATACAGGGGGTACCGGTACAGAGTCAATGTGGAGGCTATATACAGGGGGTACCGGTACAGAGTCAATGTGGAGGCTATATACAGGGGGTACCGGTACAGAGTCAATGTGGAGGCTATATACAGGGGGTACCGGAACAGAGTCAATGTGGAGGCTATATACAGGGGGTACCGGTACAGAGTCAATGTGGAGGCTATATACAGGGGGTACCGGTACAGAGTCAATGTGGAGGCTATATACAGGGGGTACTGGTACAGAGTCAATGTGGAGGCTATATACAGGGTGTTACGGTACAGAGTCAATGTGGAGGCTATATACAGGGGGTACCGGTACAGAGTCAATGTGGAGGCTATATACAGGGGGTACCGGTACAGAGTCAATGTGGAGGCTATATACAGGGTGTTACGGTACAGAGTCAATGTGGAGACTATATACAGGGGGTACCGGTACAGAGTCAATGTGGAGACTATATACAGGGGGTACCGGTACCGAGTCAATGTGGAGGCTATATACAGGGGGTACCGGTACAGAGTCAATGTGGAGGCTATATACAGGGGGTACCGGTACAGAGTCAATGTGGAGGCTTTATACAGGGGGTACCGGTACAGAGTCAATGTGGAGGCTATATACAGGGGGTACCGGTACAGAGTCAATGTGGAGGCTATATACAGGGGGTACCGGTACAGAGTCAATGTGGAGGCTATATACAGGGGGTACCGGTATAGAGTCAATGTGGAGGCTATATACAGGGGGTACCGGTATAGAGTCAATGTGGAGGCTATATACAGGGGGTACTGGTACAGAGCCAATGTGGAGACTATATACAGGGTGTTACGGTACAGAGTCAATGTGGAGGCTATATACAGGGGGTACCGGTACAGAGTCAATGTGGAGGCTATATACAGGGGGTACCGGTACAGAGTCAATGTGGAGGCTATATACAGGGGGAACCGGTACAGAGTCAATGTGGAGGCTATATACAGCGGGCGCCGGTACAGAGTCAATGTGGAGGCCAAATACAGGGTGTTACGGTACAGAGTCAATGTGCAGGCTATATACAGGGGGTACCGGTACAGAGTCAATGTGGAGGCTATATACAGGGGGTACCGGAAAAGAGTCAATGTGGATGCTATATACAGGGGGTACCGGTACAGAGTCAATGTGGAGGCTATATACAGGGGGTACCGGTACAGAGTCAATGTGGAGGCTATATACAGGGGGTACCGGTACAGAGTCAATGTGGAGGCTATATACAGGGGGTACCGGTACAGAGTCAATGTGGAGGCTATATACAGGGGGTACCGGTACAGAGTCAATGTGGAGGCTATATACAGGGGGTACCGGTACAGAGTCAATGTGGAGGCTATATACAGGGGGTACCGGTACAGAGTCAATGTGGAGGCTATATACAGGGGGTACCGCAACAAAGTCAATGTGGAGGCTATATACAGGGGGTACCGGTACAGAGTCAATGTGGAGGCTATATACAGGGGGGGTACCGGTACAGAGTCAATGTGGAGGCTATATACAGGGGGTACCGGTACAGAGTCAATGTGGAGGCTTTATACAGGGGGTACCGGTACAGAGTCAATGTGGAGGCTATATACAGGGGGTACCGGTACAGAGTCAATGTGGAGGCTATATACAGGGGGTACCGGTACAGAGTCAATGTGGAGGCTATATACAGGGGGTACCGGTATAGAGTCAATGTGGAGGCTATATACAGGGGGTACCGGTATAGAGTCAATGTGGAGGCTATATACAGGGGGTACTGGTACAGAGCCAATGTGGAGACTCTATACAGGGTGTTACGGTACAGAGTCAATGTGGAGGCTATATACAGGGGGGTACCGCAACAGAGTCAATGTGGAGGCTATATACAGGGGGTACCGGTACAGAGTCAATGTGGAGGCTATATACAGGGGGTACCGGTACAGAGTCAATGTGGAGGCTATATACAGGGGGTACCGGTACAGAGTCAATGTGGAGGCTATATACAGGGGGTACCGGAACAGAGTCAATGTGGAGGCTATATACAGGGGGTACCGGTACAGAGTCAATGTGGAGGCTATATACAGGGGGTACCGGTACAGAGTCAATGTGGAGGCTATATACAGGGGGTACTGGTACAGAGTCAATGTGGAGGCTATATACAGGGTGTTACGGTACAGAGTCAATGTGGAGGCTATATACAGGGGGTACCGGTACAGAGTCAATGTGGAGGCTATATACAGGGGGTACCGGTACAGAGTCAATGTGGAGGCTATATACAGGGTGTTACGGTACAGAGTCAATGTGGAGGCTATATACAGGGGGGTACCGCAACAGAGTCAATGTGGAGGCTATATACAGGGGGTACCGGTACAGAGTCAATGTGGAGGCTATATACAGGGGGTACCGGTACAGAGTCAATGTGGAGGCTATATACAGGGGGTACCGGTACAGAGTCAATGTGGAGGCTATATACAGGGGGTACCGGAACAGAGTCAATGTGGAGGCTATATACAGGGGGTACCGGTACAGAGTCAATGTGGAGGCTATATACAGGGGGTACCGGTACAGAGTCAATGTGGAGGCTATATACAGGGGGTACCGGTACAGAGTTAATGTGGAGGCTATATACAGGGGGGGTACCGGTACAGAGTCAATGTGGAGGCTATATACAGGGTATTACGGTACAGAGTCAATGTGCAGGCTATATACAGGGGGTACCGGTACAGAGTCAATGTGGAGGCTATATACAGGGGGTACCGGTACAGAGTCAATGTGGAGGCTATATACAGGGGGTGCCGGTACAGAGTCAATGTGGAGGCTATATACAGGGGGTACCGGTACAGAGTCAATGTGGAGGCTATATACAGGGGGAACCGGTACAGAGTCAATGTGGAAGCTATATACAGCGGGCGCCGGTACAGAGTCAATGTGGAGGCTACGTACAGGGTGTTACGGTACAGAGTCAATGTGCAGGCTATATACAGGGGGTACCGGTACAGAGTCAATGGAGGCTATATACAGGGTGTTACGGTATAGAGTCAATGTGGAGGCTATATACAGGGGGTACCGGTACAGAGTCAATGTGGAGGCTATATACAGGGGGTACCGGTACAGAGTCAATGTGGAGACTATATACAGGGGGTACCGGTACAGAGTCAATGTGGAGACTATATACAGGGGGTACCGGTACAGAGTCAATGTGGAGACTATATACAGGGGGTACCGGTACCGAGTCAATGTGGAGGCTATATACAGGGGGTACCGGTACAGAGTCAATGTGGAGGCTATATACAGGGGGTACCGGTACAGAGTCAATGTGGAGGCTTTATACAGGGGGTACCGGTACAGAGTCAATGTGGAGGCTATATACAGGGGGTACCGGTACAGAGTCAATGTGGAGGCTATATACAGGGGGTACCGGTACAGAGTCAATGTGGAGGCTATATACAGGGGGTACCGGTATAGAGTCAATGTGGAGGCTATATACAGGGGGTACCGGTATAGAGTCAATGTGGAGGCTATATACAGGGGGTACTGGTACAGAGCCAATGTGGAGACTATATACAGGGTGTTACGGTACAGAGTCAATGTGGAGGCTATATACAGGGTGTTACGGTACAGAGTCAATGTGCAGGCTATATACAGGGGGTACCGGTACAGAGTCAATGTGGAGGCTATATACAGGGGGTACCGGTACAGAGTCAATGTGGAGGCTATATACAGGGGGTACCGGTACAGAGTCAATGTGGAGGCTATATACAGGGGGTACCGGAACAGAGTCAATGTGGAGGCTATATACAGGGGGTACCGGTACAGAGTCAATGTGGAGGCTATATACAGGGGGTACCGGTACAGAGTCAATGTGGAGGCTATATACAGGGGGTACCGGTACAGAGTTAATGTGGAGGCTATATACAGGGGGGGTACCGGTACAGAGTCAATGTGGAGGCTATATACAGGGTTTTACGGTACAGAGTTAATGTGCAGGCTATATACAGGGGGTACCGGGACAGAGTCAATGTGGAGGCTATATACAGGGGGTACCGGTACAGAGTCAATGTGGAGGCTATATACAGGGGGTACCGGTACAGAGTCAATGTGGAGGCTATATACAGGGGGTACCGGTACAGAGTCAATGTGGAGGCTATATACAGGGTTTTACGGTACAGAGTTAATGTGCAGGCTATATACAGGGGTACCGGGACAGAGTCAATGTGGAGGCTATATACAGGGGGTACCGGTACAGAGTCAATGTGGAGGCTATATACAGGGGGTACCGGTACAGAGTCAATGTGGAGGCTATATACAGGGGGTACCGGTACAGAGTCAATGTGGAGGCTATATACAGGGGGAACCGGTACAGAGTCAATGTGGAGGCTATATACAGCGGGCGCCGGTACAGAATCAATGTGGAGGCCAAATACAGGGTGTTACGGTACAGAGTCAATGTGCAGGCTATATACAGGGGGTACCGGTACAGAGTCAATGTGGAGGCTATATACAGGGGGTACCGGAAAAGAGTCAATGTGGATGCTATATACAGGGGGTACCGGTACAGAGTCAATGTGGAGGCTATATACAGGGGGTACCGGTACAGAGTCAATGTGGAGGCTATATACAGGGGGTACCGGTACAGAGTCAATGTGGAGGCTATATACAGGGGGTACCGGTACAGAGTCAATGTGGAGGCTATATACAGGGGGTACCGGTACAGAGTCAATGTGGAGGCTATATACAGGGGGTACCGGTACAGAGTCAATGTGGAGGCTATATACAGGGGGTACCGCAACAAAGTCAATGTGGAGGCTATATACAGGGGGTACCGGTACAGAGTCAATGTGGAGGCTATATACAGGGGGGGTACCGGTACAGAGTCAATGTGGAGGCTATATACAGGGGGTACCGGTACAGAGTCAATGTGGAGGCTTTATACAGGGGGTACCGGTACAGAGTCAATGTGGAGGCTATATACAGGGGGTACCGGTACAGAGTCAATGTGGAGGCTATATACAGGGGGTACCGGTACAGAGTCAATGTGGAGGCTATATACATGGGGTACCGGTATAGAGTCAATGTGGAGGCTATATACAGGGGGTACCGGTATAGAGTCAATGTGGAGGCTATATACAGGGGGTACTGGTACAGAGCCAATGTGGAGACTCTATACAGGGTGTTACGGTACAGAGTCAATGTGGAGGCTATATACAGGGGGGTACCGCAACAGAGTCAATGTGGAGGCTATATACAGGGGGTACCGGTACAGAGTCAATGTGGAGGCTATATACAGGGGGTACCGGTACAGAGTCAATGTGGAGGCTATATACAGGGGGTACCGGTACAGAGTCAATGTGGAGGCTATATACAGGGGGTACCGGAACAGAGTCAATGTGGAGGCTATATACAGGGGGTACCGGTACAGAGTCAATGTGGAGGCTATATACAGGGGGTACCGGTACAGAGTCAATGTGGAGGCTATATACAGGGGGTACTGGTACAGAGTCAATGTGGAGGCTATATACAGGGTGTTACGGTACAGAGTCAATGTGGAGGCTATATACAGGGGGTACCGGTACAGAGTCAATGTGGAGGCTATATACAGGGGGTACCGGTACAGAGTCAATGTGGAGGCTATATACAGGGGGTACCGGTACAGAGTCAATGTGGAGGCTATATACAGGGGGTGCCGGTACAGAGTCAATGTGGAGGCTATATACAGGGGGTACCGGTACAGAGTCAATGTGGAGGCTATATACAGGGGGAACCGGTACAGAGTCAATGTGGAAGCTATATACAGCGGGCGCCGGTACAGAGTCAATGTGGAGGCTATGTACAGGGTGTTACGGTACAGAGTCAATGTGCAGGCTATATACAGGGGGTACCGGTACAGAGTCAATGGAGGCTATATACAGGGTGTTACGGTATAGAGTCAATGTGGAGGCTATATACAGGGGGTACCGGTACAGAGTCAATGTGGAGGCTATATACAGGGGGTACCGGTACAGAGTCAATGTGGAGACTATATACAGGGGGTACCGGTACAGAGTCAATGTGGAGACTATATACAGGGGGTACCGGTACAGAGTCAATGTGGAGACTATATACAGGGGGTACCGGTACCGAGTCAATGTGGAGGCTATATACAGGGGGTACCGGTACAGAGTCAATGTGGAGGCTATATACAGGGGGTACCGGTACAGAGTCAATGTGGAGGCTTTATACAGGGGGTACCGGTACAGAGTCAATGTGGAGGCTATATACAGGGGGTACCGGGACAGAGTCAATGTGGAGGCTATATACAGGGGGTACCGGTACAGAGTCAATGTGGAGGCTATATACAGGGGGTACCGGTATAGAGTCAATGTGGAGGCTATATACAGGGGGTACCGGTATAGAGTCAATGTGGAGGCTATATACAGGGGGTACTGGTACAGAGCCAATGTGGAGACTATATACAGGGTGTTACGGTACAGAGTCAATGTGGAGGCTATATACAGGGTGTTACGGTACAGAGTCAATGTGCAGGCTATATACAGGGGGTACCGGTACAGAGTCAATGTGGAGGCTATATACAGGGGGTACCGGTACAGAGTCAATGTGGAGACTATATACAGGGGGTACCGGTACAGAGTCAATGTGGAGACTATATACAGGGGGTACCGGTACCGAGTCAATGTGGAGGCTATATACAGGGGGTACCGGTACAGAGTCAATGTGGAGGCTATATACAGGGGGTACCGGTACAGAGTCAATGTGGAGGCTTTATACAGGGGGTACCGGTACAGAGTCAATGTGGAGGCTATATACAGGGGGTACCGGTACAAAGTCAATGTGGAGGCTATATACAGGGGGTACCGGTACAGAGTCAATGTGGAGGCTATATACAGGGGGTACCGGTATAGAGTCAATGTGGAGGCTATATACAGGGGGTACCGGTATAGAGTCAATGTGGAGGCCATATACAGGGGGTACTGGTACAGAGCCAGTGTGGAGACTATATACAGGGTGTTACGGTACAGAGTCAATGTGGAGGCTATATACAGGGGGGTACCGCAACAGAGTCAATGTGGAGGCTATATACAGGGGGTACCGGTACAGAGTCAATGTGGAGGCTATATACAGGGGGTACCGGTACAGAGTCAATGTGGAGGCTATATACAGGGGGTACCGGTACAGAGTCAATGTGGAGGCTATATACAGGGGGTACCGGAACAGAGTCAATGTGGATGCTATATACAGGGGGTACCGGTACAGATTCAATGTGGAGGCTATATACAGGGGGTACCGGTACAGAGTCAATGTGGAGGCTATATACAGGGGGTACCGGTACAGAGTCAATGTGGAGGCTATATACAGGGGGTACCGGAACAGAGTCAATGTGGAGGCTATATACAGGGGGTACCGGTACAGAGTCAATGTGGAGGCTATATACAGGGGGTACCGGTACAGAGTCAATGTGGAGGCTATATACAGGGGGGTACCGGTACAGAGTCAATGTGGAGGCTATATACAGGGGGTACCGGTACAGAGTCAATGTGGAGGCTATATACAGGGGGGGTACCGGTACAGAGTCAATGTGGAGGCTATATACAGGGGGTACCGGTACAGAGTCAATGTGGAGGCTTTATACAGGGGGTACCGGTACAGAGTCAATGTGGAGGCTATATACAGGGGGTACCGGTACAGAGTCAATGTGGAGGCTATATACAGGGGGTACCGGTACAGAGTCAATGTGGAGGCTATATACAGGGGGTACCGGTATAGAGTCAATGTGGAGGCTATATACAGGGGGTACCGGTATAGAGTCAATGTGGAGGCTATATACAGGGGGTACTGGTACAGAGCCAATGTGGAGACTATATACAGGGTGTTACGGTACAGAGTCAATGTGGAGGCTATATACAGGGGGGTACCGCAACAGAGTCAATGTGGAGGCTATATACAGGGGGTACCGGTACAGAGTCAATGTGGAGGCTATATACAGGGGGTACCGGTACAGAGTCAATGTGGAGGCTATATACAGGGGGTACCGGTACAGAGTCAATGTGGAGGCTATATACAGGGGGTACCGGAACAGAGTCAATGTGGAGGCTATATACAGGGGGTACCGGTACAGAGTCAATGTGGAGGCTATATACAGGGGGTACCGGTACAGAGTCAATGTGGAGGCTATATACAGGGGGTACCGGTACAGAGTCAATGTGGAGGCTATATACAGGGGGTACCGGTACAGAGTCAATGTGGAGGCTATATACAGGGGGTACCGGTACAGAGTCAATGTGGAGGCTATATACAGGGGGTACTGGTACAGAGTCAATGTGGAGGCTATATACAGGGTGTTACGGTACAGAGTCAATGTGGAGGCTATATACAGGGGGTACCGGTACAGAGTCAATGTGGAGGCTATATACAGGGGGTACCGGTACAGAGTCAATGTGGAGGCTATATACAGGGTGTTACGGTACAGAGTCAATGTGGAGGCTATATACAGGGGGGTACCGCAACAGAGTCAATGTGGAGGCTATATACAGGGGGTACCGGTACAGAGTCAATGTGGAGGCTATATACAGGGGGTACCGGTACAGAGTCAATGTGGAGGCTATATACAGGGGGTACCGGAACAGAGTCAATGTGGAGGCTATATACAGGGGGTACCGGTACAGAGTCAATGTGGAGGCTATATACAGGGGGTACCGGTACAGAGTCAATGTGGAGGCTATATACAGGGGGTACCGGTACAGAGTTAATGTGGAGGCTATATACAGGGGGGGTACCGGTACAGAGTCAATGTGGAGGCTATATACAGGGTATTACGGTACAGAGTCAATTTGCAGGCTATATACAGGGGGTACCGGTACAGAGTCAATGTGGAGGCTATATACAGGGGGTACCGGTACAGAGTCAATGTGGAGGCTATATACAGGGGGTACCGGCACAGAGTCAATGTGGAGGCTATATACAGGGGGTACCGGTACAGAGTCAATGTGGAGGCTATATACAGGGGGAACCGGTACAGAGTCAATGTGGAGGCTATATACAGCGGGCGCCGGTACAGAGTCAATGTGGAGGCTATGTACAGGGTGTTACGGTACAGAGTCAATGTGCAGGCTATATACAGGGGGTACCAGTACAGAGTCAATGGAGGCTATATACAGGGTGTTACGGTACAGAGTCAATGTGGAGGCTATTTACAGGGGGTACCGGTACAGAGTCAATGTGGAGGCTATATACAGGGGGTACCGGTACCGAGTCAATGTGGAGGCTATATACAGGGGGTACCGGTACAGAGTCAATGTGGAGACTATACACAGGGGGTACCGGTACAGAGTCAATGTGGAGACCATATACAGGGGGTACCGGTACCGAGTCAATGTGGAGGCTATATACAGGGGGTACCGGTACAGAGTCAATGTGGAGGCTATATACAGGGGGTACCGGTACAGAGTCAATGTGGAGGCTTTATACAGGGGGTACCGGTACAGAGTCAATGTGGAGGCTATATACAGGGGGTACCGGTACAGAGTCAATGTGGAGGCTATATACAGGGGGTACCGGTATAGAGTCAATGTGGAGGCTATATACAGGGGGTACCGGTACAGAGTCAATGTGGAGACTATATACAGGGGGTACCGGAACAGAGTCAATGTGGAGGCTATATACAGGGGGTACCGGTACAGAGTCAATGTGGAGGCTATGTACAGGGGGTACCGGTACGGAGTCAATGTGGAGGCTATATACAGGGGTACCGGTACAGAGTCAATGTGGAGGCTATATACAGGGGGTACTGGTACAGAGCCAATGTGGAGACTATATACAGGGTGTTACGGTACAGAGTCAATGTGGAGGCTATATACAGGGGGGTACCGCAACAGAGTCAATGTGGAGGCTATATACAGGGGGTACCGGTACAGAGTCAATGTGGAGGCTATATACAGGGGGTACCGGTACAGAGTCAAGGTGGAGGCTATATACAGGGGGTACCGGTACAGAGTCAATGTGGAGGCTATATACAGGGGGTACCGGAACAGAGTCAATGTGGAGGCTATATACAGGGGGTACCGGTACAGAGTCAATGTGGAGGCTATATACAGGGGGTACCGGTACAGAGTCAATGTGGAGGTTATATACAGGGGGTACCGGTACAGAGTCAATGTGGAGGCTATATACAGGGGTACCGGTACAGAGTCAATGTGGAGGCTATATACAGGGGGTACTGGTACAGAGCCAATGTGGAGACTATATACAGGGTGTTACGGTACAGAGTCAATGTGGAGGCTATATACAGGGGGGTACCGCAACAGAGTCAATGTGGAGGCTATATACAGGGGGTACCGGTACAGAGTCAATGTGGAGGCTATATACAGGGGGTACCGGTACAGAGTCAAGGTGGAGGCTATATACAGGGGGTACCGGTACAGAGTCAATGTGGAGGCTATATACAGGGGGTACCGGAACAGAGTCAATGTGGAGGCTATATACAGGGGGTACCGGTACAGAGTCAATGTAGAGGCTATATACAGGGGGTACCGGTACAGAGTCAATGTGGAGGCTATATACAGGGGGTACCGGTACAGAGTCAATGTGGAGGCTATATACAGGGGGTACCGGTACAGAGTCAATGTGGAGGCTATATACAGGGGGTACCGGTACAGAGTCAATGTGGAGGCTATATACAGGGGGTACTGGTACAGAGTCAATGTGGAGGCTATATACAGGGTGTTACGGTACAGAGTCAATGTGGAGGCTATATACAGGGGGTACCGGTACAGAGTCAATGTGGAGGCTATATACAGGGGGGGTACAGGTACAGAGTCAATGTGGAGGCTATATACAGGGGGTATGGGTACAGAGTTAATGTGGAGGTTATATACAGGGTGTTACGGTACAGAGTCAATGTGGAGGCTATATACAGGGGGGTACCGGTACAGAGTCAATGTGGAGGTTATATACAGGGTGTTACGGTACAGAGTCAATGTGGAGGCTATATACAGGGGGTACCGGTACAGAGTCAATGTGGAGGCTATATACAGGGGGTACCGGTACAGAGTCAATGTGGAGACTATATACTATATATTGTATATACTATATACAAATCATCGGCCAGAGCATCAAGTGTCCGAGAGCGAAACAAGATGGGTGGGGCTAAAGCTTAAGAAGGTTTGAACGATGCTGAATGGCTGTAGACAAAGAAGAGCTCTTCACTAGATACCAAAATATTCAAAGGCCATTTTCTCAAAAGTGAAAGCAGAATTACTTTCCCCATTGTTCCTCAACTGTAGTGCATGATATACCATTTTGTAACTCTGAGTCTCTACTTTTATCCAATGTAAAAAACACCATTTCACCATTTTGCTTCATAAGACCGAATCCAAGGGGTGAGTCACATATTTGAAACACACAGTGAAAATACAATATTTCAAGAGTCATATTAAAATTATTGTGTGCTATGAATATGGGACCCAATATTTTACTTGTTTTACTTTAATACACACAAGTGAATTTGTTCCAAAACTGTTGGTCCCCTAAAATGGGGGAACTATGTACAACAAGTGCTGTAATTTCTAAACGGTTTACCCGATATGGATAGAAATACCCTCAAATGAAAGCTGACAGTCTGCACTTTAACCCCATAGTCATTGTACCATTTCAAATCCAAAGTGCTGGAGTACAGAGCCTAAACAAACAAATAAAACATGCACTGTCCCAATACTTTTAGAGCTGACTGTATTTATTTAGGGCAGTCAGTTTAAACTTCCTAAAACCATCAGAGAGAACCATATCTCTTATTCTCAGTTGTCCTGTAATTTCTACACCTGGCCCCCCATAGAGACATGGGCCTGTGAGTACACCTGGCCCCCCCACAGAGACCAGGGCCTGTATGAAGGGTCTCAGAGTACACCTGGCCCCCCACAGAGACCAGGGCCTGTATGAAGGGTCTCAGAGTACACCTGGCCCCCCCACAGAGACCAGGGCCTGTATGAAGGGTCTCAGAGTACACCTGGCCCCCCACAGAGACCAGGGCCTGTGTGAAGGGTCTCAGAGTACACCTGGCCCCCCCCCAGAGACCAGGGCCTGTATGAAGGATCCCAGAGTACACCTGGCCCCCCACAGAGACCAGGGCCTGTGAGTACACCTGGCCCCCCCACAGAGACCAGGGCCTGTATGAAGGGTCTCAGAGTACACCTGCCCCCCCACAGAGACCAGGGCCTGTATGAAGGGTCTCAGAGTACACCTGGCCCCCCACAGAGACCAGTGCCTGTATGAAGGGTCTCAGAGTACACCTGGCCCCCCAGAGACCAGGGCCTGTATGAAGGGTCTCAGAGTACACCTGGCCCCCCCCAGAGACCAGGGCCTGTATGAAGGGTCTCAGAGTACACCTGGCCCCCCACAGAGACCAGGGCCTGTATGAAGGGTCTCAGAGTACACCTGGCCCCCCAGAGACCAGGGCCTGTATGAAGGGTCTCAGAGTAGAAGTTCTGACATTTAGATCAGAATGAACAGAATGAACAAGATTAGATATAAACAGATCCTCTGAAACGCTTTGTGGATACGGGCCCTGGCCTCCCCCTTTAGATCTATCTTTACCTCGGCCCCCCCTATAGAGGACCACTTAGCTACATCAGATTGATATATATCTCTGTTCCCCCTATAGAGGACCACTTAGCTACATCAGATTGAGCCCCCTCCACAACCTGTTCTCTATCCTAGTCCTGTCCTGTGTTATTTCATTGTTCTTTGATGTTTTCATTTCTGTCTAAAATACTATGGCCCTGCTCTGTCCACACTAATTAGAGTTGGTGGTTTCCAATAGAAGTGGATCTGGTACACTCCACAGAGCAGGGATTTACGGAAGAGTGGCCAGAAAAAAAGCTGTTGCTTAAAGAAGAAATAAGCAAACACGTTGGGGATGTGGGGATGTTTTTCATCGGCAGGGACTGGGAAACTGGTCAGAATTTAAGGAATGATGGATGGCGCTAAATACAAGGAAATTCTTGAGGGAAACCTGTTTCAGATTTGAGACTGGGACGGAGGTTCGCCTTCCAGCAGGACAATGACCCTAAGCATACTGCTAAAGCAACACTTGAGTGGTTTAATTAAGGGGAAACATTTAAATGTCTTGGAATGGCCTAGTCAAAGCCCCGACCTCAATCCAATTGAGAATCTGTGGTATGACTTAAAGATTGCTGAACACCAGCGGAACCCATCCAACTTGAAGGAGCTGGAGCAGTTTTGCCTTGAAGAAAGAGCAGAAATCCCAGTGGCTAGATGTGCCAAGCTTATAGAGACATACCCCAAGAGACTTGCAGCTGTAATTGATGCAAAAGGTGGCTCTACAATGTATTGACTTTGGGGGGGGTGAATAGTTATGCACCCTCAAGTTTTCCATTTTTTATCTTATTTTTTGTTTGTTTCACAATAAAAAATATATTGCATCTTCAAAGTGGTAGGCATGTTGTGTAAATCAAATGATACAACCCCCCCCCAAAAAAATATATATTTTAATTCCAGGTTGTAAGGGAAGTCCCCCCCCCAATTGTACAAAATAACATGGCAACTTATTGGCACCGAGCGGAGCATATACACGATGGACAAGTACACTACTTCTGGCGGTGTTTCATCCAAAGCTGATGGCAAATGCCATGCTGCAAATGAGCTGTGTAACACTCCAAAATTCCTATAGTGGGCGAATGTGTTCTATCTAAATTTTTCATAGGCTTTATGTAACGCAAGTCAAGACCCAAGAGTAAAATTTTGAGATTTTGAAAGGTTTTGCCAAAAACTTATCACCCCCTTAAAAAAGTGCTTTCTGGACCGTTTTCGAAATTCTTTCGAGTTTTATGTCAATTACACATGTGTAAGAACTATATGAAAATACTTTTTTCAAATTTTATTAACATTATTTTTTTTATATATTTTTTTGAACTTAAGGTATATGGTTTGTGCATTTGCAATGTGATTTCATACGAAGTCAAAAGTCAAAAGTCAAAAATGTCAAAAATTTGGAAAAAACGTATCACCCCCTTAAAAAAGTGCTTTCTGGACCGTTTTTCGAAATTCTTTCGATTTTTAGGTCAATTACACATGTATAAGAACTATATGAGGATACTTTAGTCACATTTTATTATCATATTTTTTTTTTAAATGTTTACTTGTACTTAAGGAATATGTTTTGTACATTTGGAATGTGATTTCATAGGAAGTCAAAAGTCAAAAGTCAAAAGTCAAAAATGTCAAAAATTTGGAAAAAACGTATCACCCCCTTAAAAAAGTGCTTTCTGGACCGTTTTTCAAAATTCTTTCGATTTTTAGGTCAATTACACATGTATAAGAACTATATGAAGTGACTTTACTCACATTTTAATTATCATAATTTTTTTTGAAATGTTTACTTGTACTTCAGGAATATGTTTTGTGCATTTGGAATATGATTTCATAGGAAGTCAAAAGTCAAAAATGTGAATAAATTAGAAAAAACTTATCAACCCCTTTAAAAAAGTGCTTTTTTGGATTTCATAGTCAAAAATAACATTTTGTTTTTAAAAGGCCAAAATGAATCATTTAAAACGGTTTTGAAAAATGACGCCTGGTACCCAAAACATGAAACATAGAATATTTTTTGACTTTTTTTGGAAACCTCCTTAAATCACTCAGGCCGGACCCCCATTGACTCGAGAAGAAAAAACAAAACAAACATTCCAGAAGAAAAAACAGAATATTTTCTGACTTTTTTTGAAAACCTCCATAAATCACTCAGGCCAGCACCGATTGATTTTTGCCCGTAGAATAGTGCTCCCAGAGCGGGTATGGAATTCTGGATGCCCCCTAAAAGCAATTTCAACCATGGCACCTGGTAACCCCAAAAAAATACCAGGTGCACGAAAAGTTTGGACTTAGAATATTTTTTGATTTTTTTGGAAAAACTCCATAAATCACTCAGGCCATTGACTCGAGAAGAAAAAACATAAAATATTTTCAAGAAAAAACAGAATATTTTTGACTTTTTTTGAAAACCTCCATAAATCACTCAGGCCAACACCCATTGATTTTTGCCCGTAGTATAGTGCTCCCAGAGCGGGTATGGAAGTCTGGATCCCCCCTAAAAGCATTTAAGGCTCTGTGTGTCTTTAAGCACCATACTTTTTCATTCCATCCTTGCTGTGTGTGTCTCTGTGTGTGTGTGAGCATTTCTTTGACATCTGTTTAGAGAAATGACTGATTTAGAGTTTATGAAGGTTGCCTAATCACACACTTAAAGTTTTGGAAAGATCTGACTTTTTTAACCCTTTGAAACAGCACCTATGACCCCATTTCAAGGCACTTCCGGTTGGCACAGGAAGCTTAGAATCAACACAGGTAGACCTCATAGTGGCTTGATGGATTGTCATTGAAGACAGGTTCATAAGACATTCATAACCCACATAGGGTTTATTTAAAGAATGCACGTTACATTTGCATATGATTCAACAGTGAAAAACATCACATCATATTGCAAACATAACACAGTGTTACATTTGCAATATGATGTGGTGAATCATATTGCAAACATAACACACAGTGTTACATTTGCAATATGATGTTGTGAATCATATTGCAAACATAACACACAGTGTTACATTTGCAATATGATGTGTTGAATCATATTGCAAACATAACACAGTGTTACATTTGCAATATGATGTGTTGAATCATATTGCAAACATAACAGAGTGTTACATTTGCAATATGATGTGGTGAATCATATTGCAAACATAACACACAGTGTTACATTTGCAATATGATGTGTTGAATCATACTGCAAACATAACACACACTGTTACATTTGCAATATGATGTGTTGATTCATATTGCAAATGTAACGCGCATTCTTTAAATACTTTAGAAATACAAAATTGAACATCCTGATGACCTCAGGATGGCCGGCCAGTGTTAGTGGTTCCTCTCCATCGCTCGTTGCGTGAAAATTTCATCATGTCGATTTTGCTGATGGTACCCCCGCGTTGAAACATATTGCAATTGTACAAAAGTCAACTAGCAAGTCGGTGTCCATCAGTCAATTGGATGTTTTCAGACACCAAACTGATACCATCTGACACCAAACTCACTTTTTCCAACTCCTTTAGAAGCCAACTATAACATATTTCAGAGCAGGCCCAAAATTCACAGCGCCTTCCATTTAAACCATAATAAACCAAATAATACGTAGTTATGTTCTAGCTGCTGGTCCAATTTTGACATTATGTTTAGCCCTATGTGAGGCGACCTTGAATCCCAAGTTTCGGCTCGATAGGTCATTCGGTGCCCGAGCAAAACCCTAATTGGTGCTGAAAATCCACTGTTTTCATTGCCTTGCTACGGGGTCCTTGAATGAGCAATCAAACAGGCTCGTTGGAGTCTGTCTTTATGGGCCGAGCCGGTTTCAACGCACCTAGTCTTGAGACTCTGGGACTTTTCTAAATGTCGTCCATTTCGTTGAGCTGAAATGAATTGAAAACATAGCAAATACACGAGGCTGTTTATCGGTCCGAGAACCTTCTAGAGCCACATAAATCACCGTGCACAATCGACCTGAGGTCTAGAACAGGTTTGTAAATTTTCAGAACTCTAGGTCTGACGGTTCTTTAAAAGTTCAAACAAAAGTAACTACTACATACAGTATATCACAAAAGTGAGTACACCCCTCACATTTTTGTAAATATTTGAGTATATCTTTTCATGTGACAACATTGAAGAAATGACACTTTGCTACAATGTAAAGTAGTGAGTGTACAGCTTGTTTAACAGTGTAAATTTGCTGTCCCCTCAAAATAACTCAACACACAGCCATTAATGTCTAAACCGCTGGCAACAAAAGTGAGTACACCCCTAAGTGAAAATGTCCAAATTGGGCCCAATTAGCCATTTTCCCTCCCCGGTGTCATGTGACTGGTTAGTGTTACAAGGTCTCATGTGTGAATGGGGAGCAGGTGTGTTAAATTTGGTGTCATCGCTCTCACACTCCCTCATACTGACTGGTCACTGGAAGTTCAACATGGCACCTCATGGCAAAGAACTCTCTGAGGATCTGAAAAAAAGAATTGTTGCTCTACATAAAGATGGCCTGGGCTATAAAAAGATTGCCAAGACCCTGAAACTGAGCTGCAGCACGGTGGCCAAGACCATACAGCGGTTTAACTGGACAGGTTCCACTCAGAACAGGCCCCGCCATGGTCGACCAAAGAAGTTGAGTGCACGTGCTCTGCGTCATATCCAGAGGTTGTCTTTGGGAAATAGACGTATGAGTGCTGCCAGCATTGCTGCAGAGGTTGAAGGGGTGGGGGGTCAGCCTGTCAGTGCTCAGACCATACGCCGTACACTGCATCAAATTGGTCTTCATGGCCATCGTCCCAGAAGGAAGCCTCTTCTAAAGATGATGCACAAGAAAGCCCGCAAACAGTTTGCTGAAGACAAGCAGACTAAGGACATGGATTACTGGAACCATGTCCTGTGGTCTGATGCGACAAAGATAAACTTATTTGGTTCAGATGGTATCAAGCGTGTGTGGCGGCAACCAGGTGAGGAGTACAAAGATAAGTGTGTCTTGCCTACAGTCAAGCATGGTGGTGGGAGTGTCATGGTCTGGGGCTGCATGAGTGCTGCCGGCACTGGGGAACTACAGGTCATTGAGGGAACCATGAATGCCAACATGTACTGTGACATACTGAAGCAGAGCATGATCCCCTCCCTTCGGAGACTGGGCCGCAGGGCAGTATTCCAACATGATAACGACCCCAAACACACCTCCAAGACGACCACTGCCTTGCTAAAGAAGCTGAGGGTAAAGGTGATGGACTGGCCAAGCATGTCTCCAGACCTAAACCCTATTGAGCATCTGTGGGGCATCCTCAAATGGAAGGTGGAGGAGTGCAAGGTCTCTAACATCCACCAGCTCCGTTTTGTCGTCATGGAGGAGTGGAAGAGGACTCCAGTGGCAACCTGTGAAGCTCTGGTGAACTCCATGCCCAAGAGTGTTAAGGCAGTGCTGGAAAATGATGGTGGCCACACAAAATATTGACACTTTGGGCCCAATTTGGACATTTTCACTTAGGGGTGTACTCACTTTTGTTGCCAGCGGTTTAGACATTAATGACTGTGTGTTGAGTTATTTTGAGGGGACAGCAAATTTACACTGCTATACAAGCTGTACACTCACTACTTTACATTGTAGCAAAGTGTCATTTCTTCAGTGTTGTCACATGAAAAGATATACTCAAATATTTACAAAAATGTGAGGGGTGTACTCACTTTTGTGATATACTGTACACTGTCTGCCTCTTAGCCCCTCAGTGTGTCCCTCCATCATTTCTGTTGATTGTGTATTATTATTATTTTTTTTAAATCTGATGGGATGAATGACTGATTTACAGTTCAGGAGGGTTGTCTATTCACATATATGACGTTTTGGAAAGATCTGACATTTTTAACCCTTCGAAACAGCCCATTTGACACCAATTATGGCACTTCCGGTTGGCACAGGAAGTTGAAAATAAACACATATACTCACTGGAGTATGCTGTTTGAGAATCCTGAGTTTTAAGTTTATATGTCAAAATTTGACTGATTTACATAGGGCTGAATGCACTATTTCTCTCAAACTGCATGTTGGGTATGGCAAACACTTTTAGGGTGATTTATCCACTTCCGGTTGCTCCAGGAAGCTTAGAATCGACACAGGTAGACCTCATGGTGGCTTGATGGACTGACATCAAAGACAGGTTCATAAGACAATCATAACCCACATAGGCTTTAGGTTGAATTTAGAGGTGCACTCAATGTATTCCAATGGGGAGACATGTCATTGTAAACTGTTTGATGTAAACGCCTACTTTTAACTGTGAAGGGTTAATTCCACATGGTCAAGGTTGGGCTTGCACAGATCGGGAGGACCTTAAGAACACTCCTGAGGTGAAATTGTGTTTCTAACCTTAACGGTTCTCTCTCTGTGTCCCAAAAGCAAATGAAATTGACATTCAGGTCAAAAGATCATTTGTGTCCGTTCTCTTGTAACGGTCGCTGCGCTCAGACCGAGCGAGCTACGGTCAAGCGGGGCATCTCGTTGAACTCGGCACGGCCTAGAGATAATAGTAATGCCATTTTGGGCTTTGTGTGTCTTTAAGCACCGTACTTTTTCACTCCATCCTTCCTTTTTGTGTGTGTGTGTTTGAGTGAGAGAGCTTTTCTTTGACATCTGTTGGGATAAATGACTGATTACAGTTCATGAGGGTTGTCTAATCGCACAAGTGAAGTTTTGAAAAGATCTGACCTTATTACCCTTCAAACCTGACCCTATGGCACCATTTTAAGGCACTTCCAGGTTACATAGGAAGCTGAGAGTGAACACATACCCTCCTCTGTGTAGACTCTTATATAATATTGAGTTTTAAGTCTTTATGTTAAGAGCGGACTTATTTAAAGAGGGTTAAAGGAGTGTGTGTTATTTCATAAAATCATATAAAATCACAGGATTCTCGCAAAGCTTCGAGACCCACTTTAAAAATGTACGTCTGAACACAGTGCAACTGGATCTGTGATTTTTTTGAAAAAAAAAATCCTCTTTGTGAACATCACCAAACGGTCAATGTACGATTTCTCTTAAATTACGATAGATAAATGGCTGGTTCTTTTTTTCCTGACACCGTATGCTTATGTACTTTGACATGAAGCGGTCAAATTAGCACCCTACTTGCGTTTTAACCCTTTAATTCCAGAAAAATGGCCATAACTCAAAAAGCGCCGAGGTCTCGACGCCATCTTGTTCGGGGCCAACTGCCCATTACTCCTAACCTACGCTCGCCGAGTTTCATCTTCGAAATATTTTCAGTTTAGGAGAAAAGGCCGCGCTCATTTGCCACGTGCTCGTGCGCCTGCAATATGATTTATTTTCCGTCTTGTGGGAATTTTCGCGAATGCAGAAAAAAGTCAAAAATTTGTCTTTTTTATAAAACGGAAACCGAAATTCCGAAACGTTTTTTTGAGTAACTTCCTGAAAGAGCTCTCCGCCGCCCACGGCCCGACGCCGTCCGCGATTTTCTGCGATGTATTAAGACGTCAGGTAAGGGACCGTACATTTGCAATGGGACTTTCTTCACTAACCATACGGCTCCCGTCCCAGAGTTCCCTTAAGGTATGTAAGGCAACAAAGTGGGAAAATTGCCAAGGGGGGTGAATAGTTTCGCAAGCCACTGTACATAATACTTTATAGAAAATCAAGTCAGAAATGTTAGTGGAACTTACTAATTTTAGAAGCCTTTTTAAACCTTAAAGACTTAGTTTGCATGTCCTCCTGTGCAGGAAAATTGTTATCAATAAAAGAGTGATCAAATTAAGACCCTACATCTGTACTAATATGGTATTTTCAAAGATATTTATATACAGTACCAGTCAAAAGTTTGGACACACCATATGGAATTATGTAGTAACCAAAAAAAAAGAAGTGTTAAACAAATCAAAATATATTTTATATTTGAGATTCGTCAAAGTAGCCAGCCTCTGTCCTGTGTTCTGTGTCCTCTGTCCTGTGTTCTGTGTCCTCTGTCCTGTGTTCTGTGTCCTCTGTCCTGTGTTCTGTGTCCTCTGTCCTGTGTTCTGTGTCCTCTGTCCTGTGTTCTGTGTCCTCTGTCCTGTGTACTGTGTCCTCTGTCCTGTGTACTGTGTCCTCTGTCCTGTGTTCTGTGTCCTCTGTCCTGTGTTCTGTGTCCTCTGTCCTGTGTACTGTGTCCTCTGTCCTGTGTACTGTGTCCTCTGTCCTGTGTTCTGTGTCCTCTGTCCTGTGTTCTGTGTCCTCTGTCCTGTGTTCTGTGTCCTCTGTCCTGTGTACTGTGTCCTCTGTCCTGTGTTCTGTGTCCTCTGTCCTGTGTTCTGTGTCCTCTGTCCTGTGTCCTCTGTCCTGTGTTCTGTGTCCTCTGTCCTGTGTTCTCTGTCCTGTGTTCTGTGTTCTGTGTCCTGTGTGCTGTGTCCTCTGTCCTGTGTTCTGTGTCCTCTGTCCTGTGTTCTGTGTCCTCTGTCCTGTGTTCTGTGTCCTCTGTCCTGTGTTCTGTGTCCTCTGTCCTGTGTTCTGTGTCCTCTGTCCTGTGTTCTGTGTCCTCTGTCCTGTGTTCTGTGTCCTCTGTCCTGTGTTCTGTGTCCTCTGTCCTGTGTTCTGTGTCCTCTGTCCCGTGTTCTGTGTCCTCTGTCCCGTGTTCTGTGTCCTCTGTCCTGTGTTCTGTGTCCTCTGTCCTGTGTACTGTGGCTATTTTAGATGTGCAGCTCGAACCATAGAACTAGAATGACTGAATTTAGAATGCATCCAATTCTAATTCTAGAACAGGGTCGGGTCCATTGGTGAACATCAGTTCAAGTGATTCTGATGGTGGGGAGTCCTAAATATGTCTACGGTAATAATAATACTGACCTGGTTAAAACAGGTGGAGACAAGCGTCAGCCTGAACAAACAAGACACATTTCCAGTCATCAAAGGGGATTAAATGTGATGGATTTGAGTTAAAATGGGGGAGAGAGAAAAAGAGAGGTTTTATTTTGCCTGTAAAGCTGCAGTATAACAGTGGGTTTAAATGAAAGGCAGCAACAGTGCATTGTGGGAGAGAGACCTTTCCAACGGAAGGGCTCCAACAACAGGTGACTATAGAAGTCATGTGAAGCCAGAAAGCCAATCAGAAGCAGAGTGTTCCTTGCGCCTACAGGCCACACCATCGAGATGTGGTGGGAACGGTCTGTACCTCCGGCGCTGACCTGACCGCTCTACCCATCCCCAAGGAGGAGACTAGGGTGACCGTGATAAGCTGTGATGACAGAGTAGTGCCTGCAGCTCGGGCATGGAATCCCCATGGAAATCCCAGCTATGACGAAGCTGAATGGACTATGACCCCTGTGACCCCTCTCTCCATCTTACGTTTCACCTCTTACTACCAGCCTCTCCCAGGGGAGACTATTGTGTGTGTGTGTGTGTGTGTGTGTGTGTGTGTGTGTGTGTGTGTGTGTGTGTGTGTGTGTGTGTGTGTGTGTGTGTGTGTGTGTGTGTGTGTGTGTGTGTGTGTGTGTGTGTGTGTGTGTGTGTGTGTGTCTATCATTTCACCTCTTACTACCAGCCTCTCCCAGGGGAGACTATTGTGTGTGTGTGTGTGTGTGTGTGTGTGTGTGTGTGTGTGTGTGTGTGTGTGTGTGTGTCTACCATTTCACCTCTTACTACCAGCCTCTCCCAGGGGAGACTATTGTGTGTGTTTGTGTGTGTGTGTGTGTGTGTGTGTGTGTGTGTGTGTGTGTGTGTGTGTGTGTGTGTGTGTGTGTGTCTACCATTTCACCTCTTACTACCAGCCTCTCCCAGGGGAGACTATTGTGTGTGTGTGTGTGTGTGTGTGTGTGTGTGTGTGTGTGTGTGTGTGTGTGTGTGTGTGTGTGTGTGTGTGTGTGTGTGTGTGTGTGTGTGTGTGTGTGTGTGTGTGTGTGTCTACCATTTCACCTCTTACTACCAGCCTCTCCCAGGGGACTGAGGCTCTATGAATGGACTGATAGACTGTCTCTTTATACTGTATATCAGGGGTACTCAAGTGCTATTTGAGAAGGTCTCTGGTCCCACACATTTCCTAGGTGGCAAAGATCTGGAAGGATAATGTAATTTACCGCGGTAGTAACAAACCCTGACCTCACAACCCATGCGACCCCAAAATGTTCAAACACCTCTTGTTGGCAGAGATGAAATCAAACCGTTTTCAAAGATAATTTCCCGCTTTTCTGTGTATTCTTCCATGTCTTATGTGTGTTTTTATTGATACCAGGGGTCGAAGCCCGAACAAGTAAAAAAAAAGAGATATACAGTAGCAGTGAAAAGTGTCAAACACCGACTCATTCCAGGGTTTTTCTATATTTTCACTATTTTCTACATTGTAGAATAACAGTGAAGACGTCACTATGAAATAACACATATGATTCTTCAATGTAGAAAATAGTAAAAAATAACGAAAAACCCTTGAATGAGTAGGCGTTTGACACTTTTCACTGCTACTATATATATATGATTTATTATTTTGGGTTATGACACCGTTCGGGGGTCTGGATCCGATCAGACAGTTGAGTATGGGGGCTGTATATCATAAACCCCAAGGCCTCAGAATAACCCTCAGGGAATGTGTTCATCCATAATATATCATGTCTGTTATCCAACTCTGTGGTTATTTAAAATAGACCCTTTTCACTTTCCATTTCAGACACAATGTGTTACAGAAACATTTCCCGGAAAGGACTGTGGATCCCATAGAATACAAGTTACAGGCTTATTCCCCATTTTGATATTGAGCCCTAACCCCAAACTCAATAGCCTAAAAAAAAGAGTCCCTGCAACGTATACTGCACTGTAGGTTTCCCGAAAGAATAGAAAAATAAATAGCACTCACCTCTGCAATCACAGTATACTGCTGATCCTGGCTCAAAGTTAAATTCCCGTGGTGCAGCGGGCTGCTCCGTAACACCGTGATGTGTAAGGTAAGAAGTACAAGTCCTAAAAGCAACAAGAGTTCTGCCACCAATCGAACCATCTTTTTCACCCGATCCGTCTTGGGTCCCTGCGGTGTGACAGGGGGTCCGCCGCCAGCTCCTCCCGCTGCAGACGCTCCAAGCTCCGGATCCGCTGCGGGCGAGGAGTCACAACACCACTTCGGAGCCACTTCGAGGTTCAGAAGTACAATTTTAATGTGAAAGGGGGGGGGGGGGGATAGGACGTAGAATAGAGTATTCCAGAAAAATAAAACCTGCCAAAAGTTTGTTTGGGATCAGGTGGTTATGTTAGGTTGATTTTGTTTATTATGAATTGCATCAGACCAGCCTCGGTGGAGAGTTCTTCAAATGTGCCAAAAAAGTGAGTCCGGATTCGATGTGTAAAAAAGGGATAACGTTAAACCAAAGTTAAAAGTCCATTCAACAAGGTTTCCTGTGGAATCCCCTTGAACTATGCTCCTTCTATGCTGGCATGGATCTCCAAGGTTAATTATCCAAATGCTGCCAGGGCGACTGTTATAACACTACCCACGGGAAAAGTACAATTTAGGATGTTTTAGTAACGTAGGCTATTGCTTGTTGCACTCCAGGTGGAGTCCTCTCCACGATCAAGAAACGTGCAGCCCAGTTCCAGACCCGTGTTTCCCCCACTGCATGCTCCACTGTTTACACGAAGACTTTGGCTCAACTTTAGAATCAAACCTTCTCGTTCCCTTCTCTCTCTCTCTCTCCCTCCCTCTCATCTGTGGTATGGCGCACTCCTTGGTGTTGATGGTTTGGACACAAATGATCCCTTATACATTACATAGGCTATCCTCTATCCCAAAAATTGTCATTTTGAATTTGCGCAGAGAATGAACTTGCTGGTGTGGCTACGTTTTCGTACACCATCCAACCCCAAAAGATCCTTTCTAGTTTGAATAGTTCTCCTTTTAAAACCAGGACCATTAGTCGCGAATATAGGCGTGGTGGTGGTAATTCTGGGCTGAGTTCTGCGCAGCATAAAACCAGCAGCTATCCAATCCAAGCTCCAAGTGCGTCCCGTTCCTCACCGTGTCCAAATGGTGTAAACCACACGGCGGTCAGTCCACATTCCTATACTATGGGCATGCTATACAGGCTGTTTTCTGTCGCAGCGCGCAGTGTTGTTAATACGCCCCTCTGCTGGTTTGCTGTCAGCTCCCCTCCCCCTTTCTCTCCCTTCAGCGCCCGTGACGGGTCATGTCTAGAAGGATTATGTCAAGTTGACGTCGAACGTATATATATATATATTGCATTTTTTTGGTGTATTTTATCTAACCCGAACTATTTTCCTAACGTTAACTTAATTATCCTAACCTGTTACGTTAATTATCTCAACCTGTTACGTTAATTCTCTCAACCTACTGCATAAATTCTAACCTGCTACGAAAAGTCACTTCTGACATTAGCTTCACCCCTTCTAGTCAAAACCCTGTGACGCTGGAGGGATGGTGGCAAGTCAAATCGTCACGGCTCTACATCACAGTCAAGTCACAGGCCACCTACTCTAGGTATTTGCACATGTGCCCGATGTTATTGCAGGAACTGGACATATCAACTTGAAACATGAATATATTTCAAACTAACATTATACTTTTAAGCACTTTATTTGTTTATTGCCCTCTTCAAAGGACCTGGTCACTGATCACCCAGTAGGATCTCCTTCAGTTCCCAATAGTACAGTTCCCTAAAACAAATGGCAACTTTAAAGGGTGAATGCACTTCCTGATTTACCCTTGTATTTCCATTAATGCTCATTAACAAATAGTAGCGGCCATGACTGAAGACAAACAACCATTGTCTTGGGGGTGTGGTTTGATAGGGGTGTGGTTTGATGGGGGTGTGGTTTGATGAGGGTGTGGTTTGATGTGGGTGTTTCTTGGGTGTGTCTTTGTCATTCAACAACAAAAAAACAAGGCCAGTAGTGAGTACAGCGATGTTAGCTAAGCTAGCTTTGCTATAGAGAGAACAAAGTTTTGAAGTTGAGGACTTCTCAAGATGGTCAGCTAATTCCGTTGTATGTGTAGGCTAAAGCTCACCGTGTGCTTCCCAGCATATATTATGGCAACATTTTCTTGTTCGTTTTGGTCTTTGGCAGGGGGGGGTTTCAGCTGTTTGTGCACACACAACATTTTCTAGAGGTAAGTCAACATTTTTGTAGCTGAAGTCTACGCTCCTTCGTCGGTGATTGGTTAATAGTACTACTCCTAGTAGGACTGGGAACATTAAGTGTTTGTTGTCATCGAACAAGAGACCACTAGTTTTCATGCAGAGTTTTTCACTTGAGAAATACTGCACCAAACAGCTTATCTAGATTTAAAATTGCACGACTAACACCTCCTCGGAAAAAACATCAACATTACCGAGGTCTTCATTGATCTTGAAGAAGTGTTTCCGGCTATGTTGTTGCTAAGGTGGCTCAAGAGGGACAAACAACAGTAATATTGGGTAGAAGTCCTAAGACTCAAGATGGCGCCGATAGAGATGGCAGCTTCACTCCTAGTCCTTAGGAAACTGTGCAGTATTTAGTTTTTATTTATTTATTATTTATTACATTGTTAGCCCAGAAAACATTATGTGTTATTACATACAGCCGGGAAGAACTATTGGATATCAGAGAGACGTCAACTTACCAGCACTACGACCAGGAATACGACTTTCCCAAAGCAGATCATTTGTCTGTACCTCCCAGGGAATTTGAACTGTTGCCAGAGGCCGAGCCAAAACAACCCGGCCGGAGGAGAGGGTGCCGGAGCTGTCACGTTCCTGACCTATTGTTCCTTTTTCCTTTTATTTATTTAGTTGGTCAGGGCGTGAGTTGGGGTGGGTTGTCTATGTGTGTTTTTCTATGTTGGGATTTTGTGTTCGGCCTGGTATGATTCTCAATCAGAGACAGCTGTGAATCGTTGTCCCTGATTGAGAATCATACTAAGGCAGCCAGGGTTTCACTTGTGTTTTGTGGGTGTTTGTTCCTGTGGAGGTTTTGTTGCCACACAGGACGGTTTCGGTTTTGTCACGTTGGTTGTTTTTTGTATTTTGAAGTGTTTTGTTGACTTTCATTAAAAGAATGAACACTAACCACTCTGCGTTTTGGTCCACACCTTCTGTCAGCGAGGACAGCCGTGACAGAAACACCCACCACAAACGGACCAAGCGGAGTGGAGAAGGGCAGCGACAGCAGCAGAGACAGACAGAGGAATGGACATGGGAAGACGTCTTGAACGGCAAGGGTTGCTACACATGGGAGGAGATCCTGGCTGGAAAGGATCGCCTCCCATGGGAACAGCTGGAGGCAGCGAGGAGAGCAGAGGCAACCGGAGAGAGGAACCGGAGGTATGAGGGTACGCGGCTAGCACGGAAGCCCGAGAGGCTCACCCAAAAATTTCTTGGGGGGGAGCTAAAGGGGAGTGTGGCGAAGCCGGGTTGGATACCTGAGCCAACTCCCCGGGCTTACCGTGGAGTGAGAGGGCGTCGTACTGGTCAGATACCGTGTTATGCGGCGGAGCGCACGGTGTCCCCAGTATGCGTGCTTAGCCCAGTGCGGGCTATTCCACCTTGCCGCACTGGGAGGGCTAGGTTGGGCATCGAGCTGGGTGCCATGAAGCCGGCCCAACATATCTGGCCTCCAGTACGTCTCCTCGGGCCGGCGTACATGGCACCAGCCTTACAGGTGGTGTCCCCGGTTCGCCTGCATAGCCCAGTGCGGGCTATTCCACCTCGCTGCACTGGCAGGGCTACGGGGTCCATTCAACCTGGTAGGGTTGGGGAGGCTCGGTGCTCAAGAGCGCGTGTCCTCCTTCACGGTCCGGTATATCCGGCGCCACCTTCCCACCCCAGCCCAGTACCATCAGTGCCGACACCACGCACCAGGCTTCCAGTGCGTTTCCAGAGCCCTGTTCCTCCTCCACGCACTCTCCCTGTGGTGCGTGTCTCCAGCCCAGTGCCTCCAGTTCCGGCACCACGCACCAGGCTTACTGTGCGCCTCAGCAGGTCAGAGTCGGCCGTCTGCCCAACGCCGCCTGCGCTGCTTGCCTGCTCAGCGCTGCCTGAACTGTCTGCCTGCCCAGCGTGGTCTGAACTGTCTGCCTGCCCAGCGCTGCCCGTCTGTTCCGAGCCTTCAGAGCCGTCCAGCCAGGACCAGCCAGTGCCGTCCAGTCAGGACCAGCCAGAGCCGTCCAGCCAGGACCAGCCAGAGCCGTCCAGCCAGGACCAGCCAGAGCCGTCCAGCCAGGACCAGCCAGAGCCAGCAAGCCAGGAGCTGCCAGCCAGCCAGGAGCTGCCGGAGCCAGCCAGCCAGGAGCTGCCGGAGCCAGCCAGCCAGGAGCTGCCGGAGCCAGCCAGCCAGGAGCTGCCGGAGCCAGCCAGCCAGGATCCGCCAGAGCCAGCCGCCAGCCAGGATCCGCCAGAGCCAGCCGCCAGCCAGGATCCGCCAGAGCCTTCCGCCAGCCAGGATCCGCCAGAGCCTTCCGCCAGCCAGGATCCGCCAGAGCCTTCCGCCAGCCAGGATCCGCCAGAGCCTTCCGCCAGCCAGGATCCGCCAGAGCCTTCCGCCAGCCAGGATCCGCCAGAGCCTTCCGCCAGCCAGGATCCGCCAGAGCCTTCCGCCAGCCAGGATCCGCCAGAGCCTTCCGCCAGCCAGGATCCGCCAGAGCCTTCCGCCAGCCAGGATCCGCCAGAGCCTTCCGCCAGCCAGGATCCGCCAGAGCCTTCCGCCAGCCAGGATCCGCCAGAGCCTTCCGCCAGCCAGGATCCGCTAGAGCCTTCCGCCAGCCAGGATCCGCCAGAGCCAGCCAGCCAGGATCCGCCCCTCAGTCCGGTGCTGCCCCTCAGTCCGGTGCTGCCCCTCAATCCGGTGCTGCCCCTCAATCCGGTACTGCCCCTCATTCCGGTGCTGCCCCTCAGTCAGGTGCTACCCCTCAGTCTGTTACTGCTCTTTGGAATAGTGGGATTGACATGGAGGGTGGATATTGGGAGGAGGCCACGGAAGCAGGGGTTGACTATGGTGGGGTGGGGACCACGACCAGCGCCAGAGCCGCCACCGTGGACAGACGCCCACCCAGACCCTCCCCTAGACTTTGTGCTGGTGCGCCCGGAGTTCGCACCTTAAGGGGGGGGTTATGTCACGTTCCTGACCTATTGTTCCTTTTTCCTTTTATTTATTTAGTTGGTCAGGGCGTGAGTTGGGGTGGGTTGTCTATGTGTGTTTTTCTATGTTGGGATTTTGTGTTCGGCCTGGTATGATTCTCAATCAGAGACAGCTGTGAATCGTTGTCCCTGATTGAGAATCATACTAAGGCAGCCAGGGTTTCACTTGTGTTTTGTGGGTGTTTGTTCCTGTGGAGGTTTTGTTGCCACACAGGACGGTTTCGGTTTTGTCACGTTGGTTGTTTTTGTATTTTGAAGTGTTTTGTTGACTTTTATTAAAAGAATGAACACTAACCACTCTGCGTTTTGGTCCACACCTTCTGTCAGCGAGGACAGCCGTGACAGGAGTGGTCTTCTAGTGAGGCTTCGGAGGTGCGCACACCACCCACCGCTTCCCAGTATATTACTCACTATTGTCCAGTCCCTAGATAACAAAGTCAACGAAATCAGGGCAAGAGTTGCTTTCCAAAGAGATATCCGGGATTGTAACATACTCTGTTTCACGAAGACATGGCTAACTTGGGATATGCTGTTGGAGTCGGTACAGCTAACAGGATTTTCAGTGCATTGTGCCGAAAGGAATGAACATCTCTCCGGTAAGAAGAAGGGCGGTGTAAGTTTCATGATTAGCGACTCATGGTGTAATCGTAACAACATACAGGAACTCAAGTCTTTTTGTTCACCTGACCTAGAATTACTCACAATCAAATGCTGACATTCCTCTGTTATTGTCACAGACGTGTATATCCCCCCTCAAGCCGATACAAGACGGCCCTCTAGAAACTTCACTGGACTTTATGCTAACTGGAAACCATATATCCTGAGGCTGCATTTATTGTATCTGGGGATTTTAACAAAGCTAATTTGAGAACAAGGCCACCTAAATTCTATCAGCATATTAAATACAGTCCACGAGCAAGTAACATGCTCGACCACTGCTACTCTAAATTCCGTGATGCATACAAGGCCCTCCCCCGCCTTCCTTTTGGCAAATCTCACCATGACTCCATCTTGTTGCTCCCTTCCTATAGGCAGAAACTAAAACAGGAAGCACCCGTGCTTAGGTCTATCCAACGCTGGTCTGACCAATTTTGGATTCCACGCTTCAAGATAATTTCGATCACGTGGACTGGGATATGTTCCGGGTAGCCTCAGAGAATAACATCGACCTATACGCTGACTCGGTGAGGGAATTTATCAGGAAGTGTATAGGAGATGTTGTGCCCACTGTGACTATTAAAACCTTCCCGAACCAGAAACCGTGGATTTGCGGCAGCATTCATGCTAAATTAAAAGCACATTCCACCACATTTAACCACGGCAAGGCGACTGGGAATATGGCCGAATACAATCAAACAAGCAAAGTGTCAGTATAGAGACAAAGTGGAGTCGCATTTCAACGGCTCAAACAAGAGAAGTATGTGGCTGATTCTACAGACAATGACAGATTACAAACAAGAAAACCAGCCCCATCTACGTCTTGCATCCAGACGAACTAAACACCTTCTTTGCCCGCTTTGAGGATAACACAGTGCCACAGACGCAGCCCGCTCCCAAGGACTGTTGGCTCTCCTTCTCCGTGGTCGGCGTTAAACATTTTAATGTGTTAACCCTCGCAAGGCTGCTGGCCCAGACGGCATCTCTAGCCACGTCCTCAGAGCATGCGCAGACCAGCTGGCTGGAGTGTTTATGGACATATTCAATCAATCCCTATCCCAGTCTGCTGTCCCCACATGCTTCAAGATGGCCACCATTGTTCCTTTACCCAAGAAGGCAAAGGTAACTGAACTAAATGACAATCGCCCCATAGCACTCACTTCTGTCATCATGAAGTGCTTTGAGAGACTAGTCAGGGATCATATCACCTCCACCCTACCTGTCACCCTAGACCCACTACAATTTGCTTACCGCCCCACTAGGTCCACAGACGATGCAATCGCCATCACACTGCACACTGCCCTATCCCGTCTGGACAAGAGGAATACCTATATAAGAATACTGTTCATTGACTACAGCTCAGAATTCAACACCATAGTACCCTCAACTCATCATTAAGCTTGAGACCCTGGGTCTCGACCTCGCCCTGTGCAATTAGGTCCTGGACTTCCTGACGGGCCGCCCCCAGGTGGTGAGGGTAGGTAACAACATCTCCACTTCGCTGATTCTCAACACTGGGGGCCCCACAAGGGTACGTTCTCAGCCCCCTCCTGTACTCCCTGTTCACCCACGACTGCGTCGTGACCAACAAAATGGGATTTGATTTTGATTATTGCTGCTTTTTCCCTGTTTTTTAAAGGGAAGATCTTAAGGGACGAGCCGAGTTCTGCTGGGAACCGAGCCTAAGAATGCGGACGCCTTAACTTCTGCGCTGACCTTGTGTTTAGCCAGACTGACAGCAGCGTTCACCCTAATGCTTAGACCTATCCAGTTCACCTGTAGTACCTCCACCTAATGCTTAGACCTATCCAGTTCACCTGTAGTACCTCCACCTAATGCTTAGACCTATCCAGTTCACCTGTAGTACCTCCACCTAATGCTTAGACCTATCCAGTTCACCTGTAGTACCTCCACCTAATGCTTAGACCTATCCAGTTCACCTGTAGTACCTCCACCTAATGCTTAGACCTATCCAGTTCACATGGGCCTCGGGGGAAAAGGGTTCGGTTTTCTTCTATTGAATGAGGGGGTAAGGGGTGTCTCCTCTATCGGACCTTTGACAAAAGCCACCAATGACAAACGCCCTAACCACTGTCCCAAGAAGGGATATCTCTAGGGCATGCTTATTGGGCCAGAATAGTTAGCCCCAGTCCAGAGGAAGGCCTAACCCTTCCTCCATAGGTATTTGTGTCGATCTGAAACAACTTGATAGGTTTAAGCAGTAGGATGAATGCTCTTTGAAATAAATCACAACTCTGTTAAAAAGTCAAGAAAAATGATTTGATTGATCATAGTGATTCAGGAGTTCTCATGAAACGTGTCTATAACATTAATACGTGTTATATTCTGAGAACATGGCAACCGTGTCCTGTGTATGTTTGATGTGACTTTTTGATGGAATATTCTCCTAACCCCACAGAAAACTGGACACATGAACGTTCTTGCAACGTTCCATTAAAAACGCATCTAGAACATGAATATTGTATATTCTGAGAACGTTAGAACGTTCTGGGTTCTGTTTGACATTAAGGCAACGTTCTTCTACCTCTAACGCCAAAACATCCTTAAAAAGGTTCTCAGAAGGTTTTTTGCACACATGGATAGAATGTTCTCCTAACTAACGGAAAACTGGACACAAGCATTAGGGGAACATTACAAAAATGTTCTCTGTCCCTATAATTGTTAGCTGGGTGCCCTGTTTTGATTCTAAAAGCCAAAGGTGCTACAGTTAGCTGTTGTTAGCAAGGTAGCTAGCTAATGTGACTTATGCACATCTTCCTCTGACATGCTACATCACAATTACACATCAGTGGAGGCTGCTGAGAGGAGGACGGCTCATAATAATGGCTGGAATGGAGTCAATGGAATGGTATCTAACATGTGGGTTCCATGTGTTCTCCATGTGGTCTCCATGTGTTCTCCATGTGTTCTCCATGTGGTCTCCATGTGGTCTCCATGTGGTCTCCATGTGGTCTCCATGTGTTCTCCATGTGTTCTCCATGTGGTCTCCATGTGTTCTCCATGTGGTCTCCATGTGGTCTCCATGTGTTCTCCATGTGTTCTCCATGTGGTCTCCATATGTTCTCCATGTGTTCTCCATGTGGTCTCCATGTGGTCTCCATGTGGTTTTCATGTGTTCTCCATGTGTTCTCCATGTGTTCTCCATGAGGTCTCCATATGTTCTCCATGTGTTCTCCATGTGGTCTCCATGTGGTCTCCATGTGGTTTTCATGTGTTCTCCATGTGGTCTCCATGTGGTCTCCATGTGTTCTCCATGTGTTCTCCATGTGTTCTCCATGTGGTCTCCATGTGTTCTCCATGTGTTCTCCATGTGGTCTCCATGTGGTCTCCATGTGGTTTCCATGTGGTCTCCATGTGGTTTTCATGTGTTCTCCATGTGGTCTCCATGTGGTCTCCATGTGTTCTCCATGTGGTCTCCATGCGGTCTCCATGTGGTTTTCATGTGTTCTCCATGTGTTCTCCATGTGTTCTCCATGTGTTCTCCATGTGGTCTCCATGTGGTCTCCATGTGTTCTCCATGTGGTCTCCATGTGGTCTCCATGTGGTCTCCATGTGGTCTCCATGTGGTCTCCATGTGTTCTCCATGTGGTCTCCATGTGGTCTCCATGTGGTTTCCATGTGGTCTCCATGTGGTCTCCATGTGGTCTCCATGTGGTCTCCATGTGGTCTCCATGTGGTCTCCATGTGGTCTCAATGTGTTCTCCATGTGGTCTCCATGTGTTCTCCATGTGGTCTCCATGTGGTTGATACCATTCCATTGACTCCATTCCAGCCGTTCCAGTCATTATTCTATATATTTTTATTTATTTATTTAACCAGGCAAGTCAGTTAAGAATAAATTCTTATTTTCAATGACGACCTAGGAACAGTGGGGTAACTGCCTTGTTCAGGGGGCAGAACGACAGATGTTTACCTTATCAGCTCAGGGATTCGATCTTGCAACCTTTATAACCTTGGTTACTAGTCTAACGCTCTAACCACTAGGCTACTTGCTGCCACAATGAGCCGTCCTCCCCCCAGCAGCCTCCACTGTTGCATGTTAGCTTGATGTATTTTGCCAGCTACAGCATCATTCCTGTTTCATCTCTGATATCAAACAGCCTGGCTTGATAGTATTATCAAATACTGGTGTAGAACCAAAAGTAGCTACTAACTAGCTAGTACCAGCTATCTACTTAGCTAACGTACTCATCAACACCAGTGGTTTGACGGTTGACAGGCAACAGAAGTGACAGTTGGGGTGGGCCACTACATGTTGTCTCTGGACAGTGGGGGGGGGTGGACCACTACATGCTGTCTGGACAGTTGGGGTGGACCACTACATATTGTCTAGACAGTGGGGGGGGTGGGGGGGGGTGGACCACTACATGTTGTCTGGACAGTTGGGGTGGACCACTACATGTTGTCTGGACAGTGGGGGTGGACCACTACATGTTGTCTGGACAGTGGGGGTGGACCACTACATGTTGTCTCTGGACAGTGGGGGTTGGACCACTACATGTTGTCTCTGGACAGTGGGGGTGGACCACTACATGTTGTCTCTGGACAGTGGGGGTGGACCACTACATGTTGTCTGGACAGTGGGGGTGGACCACTACATGTTGTCTCTGGACAGTGGGGGTGGACCACTACATGTTGTCTGGACAGTGGGGGTTGGACCACTACATGTTGTCTGGACAGTGGGGGTGGACCACTACATGTTGTCTGGACAGTGGGGGTGGACCACTACATGTTGTCTCTGGACAGTGGGGGTTGGACCACTACATGTTGTCTCTGGACAGTGGGGGTTGGACCACTACATGTTGTCTGGACAGTGGGGGTGGACCACTACATGTTGTCTGGACAGTTGGGGTGGACCACTACATGTTGTCTGGACAGTGGGGGTGGACCACTACATGTTGTCTGGACAGTGGGGGTGGACCACTACATGTTGTCTCTGGACAGTCGGGGTGGACCACTACATGTTGTCTGGACAGTGGGGTTGGACCACTACATGTTGTCTGGACAGTGGGGGTGGACCACTACATGTTGTCTGGACAGTGGGGTTGGACCACTACATGTTGTCTGGACAGTGGGGGTGGACCACTACATGTTGTCTAGACAGTGGGGGGTGGGGGGTGGGGGGGGGGGGGTGGACCACTACATGTTGTCTCTGGACAGTGGGGGTGGACCACTACATGTTGTCTGGACAGTGGGGTTGGACCACTACATGTTGTCTGGACAGTGGGGGTGGACCACTACATGTTGTCTCTGGACAGTCGGGGTGGACCACTACATGTTGTCTGGACAGTGGGGGTGGACCACTACATGTTGTCTCTGGACAGTGGGGGTGGACCACTACATGTTGTCTGGACAGTTGGGGGTGGACCACTACATGTTGTCTCTGGACAGTGGGGGTGGACCACTACATGTTGTCTGGACAGTTGGGGGTGGACCACTACATGTTGTCTCTGGACAGTTGGGGTGGACCACTACATGTTGTCTGGACAGTTGGGGGTGGACCACTACATGTTGTCTCTGGACAGTGGGGGTGGACCACTACATGTTGTCTGGACAGTTGGGGGTGGACCACTACATGTTGTCTCTGGACAGTGGGGGTGGACCACTACATGTTGTCTGGACAGTGGGGGGTGGACCACTACATGTTGTCTGGACAGTTGGGGGTGGACCAGGCATGTTAGTGAAACACACCCAACCCTCCAGTAAGTCATGATGAACTCACTTTTCAAAACTCAGTTTTGGATGAGACTGACCTTTATGACACAAATTATCCTACTTTCACTTTGTAGTCAATTTTGACAAGAAGAAGGAACGTTTCAGACCCATATAGATGCCACATTGTCACGCCCTCAGATAGCTGTTTTATTTCTCTATTTGGTTAGGTCAGGGTGTGATTTGGGGTGGGCATTCTATGTTGTCTATTTCTTTGTTTTTGGCCGAGTATGGTTCCCAATCAGAGGCAGCTGTCTATCTTCGTGTCTGATTGGGGATCATGCTTAGGCAGCCCTTTTTCCCACCGTCAGTTGTGGGATCTTGTCTTTGTGTGTTGCAGGTGTTTGCACTCCTAGCTTTTCGTATCATTGAAGAAAATGTAGGCCTGCCACGCTGCACCTTGGTTCATTTATGACAGCGAGTTTGAGGACAGCGAGCGTAACACACATTGTCCCTTTAAAACCAGAGAAGTTGGATCTAACAGACCATACAGGCACAGAGAAAAGTAACTTCATGTTGGCTAACCAGGAATATTCTCTTTTATTCTTCTCATGATTCCATAATGCAGTTTAGTATTGTAAAGATTACATTTCTATGGTCTTTTCTCTTTCACTCTGGATGGAAAGGTGGGCCGCAATTTATACACTGGATTAAAAGGCCAACCTTTATAAATCCTTGCCTTAGCTATCTGTTGTAATCTCTCTTTACTCTATAGGCCCAGCTGTCTCTAACATGTAGCCTATAGTACCGCTGCTTCACCTGTAGTACCTCCATACAGCCTCCTGTCTCCTCTGCTGCTTCACCTGTAGTACCTCCATACAGCCTCCTGTCTCTTCTGCTGCTTCACCTGTAGTACCTCCGTACAGCCTCCTGTCTCCTCTGCTGCTTCACCTGTAGTACCTCCGTACAGCCTCCTGTCTCCTCTGCTGCTTCACCTGTAGTACCTCCATATGGCCTCCTGTCTCCTCTGCTGCTTCACCTGTAGTACCTCCATACAGCCTCCTGTCTCTTCTGCTGCTTCACCTGTAGTACCTCCGTACAGCCTCCTGTCTCCTCTGCTGCTTCACCTGTAGTACCTCCGTACAGCCTCCTGTCTCCTCTGCTGCTTCACCTGTAGTACCTCCATATGGCCTCCTGTCTCCTCTGCTGCTTCACCTGTAGTACCGCCATACGGCCTCCTGTCTCCTCTGCTGCTACACCTGTAGTACCTCCATATGGCCTCCTGTCTCCTCTGCTGCTTCACCTGTAGTACCTCCATACAGCCTCCTGTCTCCTCTGCTGCTTCACCTGTAGTACCTCCGTACAGCCTCCTGTCTCCTCTGCTGCTTCACCTGTAGTACCTCCATATGGCGTCCTGTCTCCTCTGCTGCTTCACCTGTAGTACCTCCATACAGCCTCCTGTCTCCTCTGCTGCTTCACCTGTAGTACCTCCGTACAGCCTCCTTTCTCCTCTGATGCTTCACCTGTAGTACCTCCATACGGCCTCCTGTCTCCTCTGCTGCTTCACCTGTAGTACCTCCATATGGCCTCCTGTCTCCTCTGCTGCTTCACCTGTAGTACCTCCATACAGCCTCCTGTCTCCTCTGCTGCTTCACCTGTAGTACCTCCGTACAGCCTCCTGTCTCCTGTGCTGCTTCACCTGTAGTACCTCCATATGGCGTCCTGTCTCCTCTGCTGCTTCACCTGTAGTACCTCCATACAGCCTCCTGTCTCCTCTGCTGCTTCACCTGTAGTACCTCCGTACAGCCTCCTGTCTCCTCTGCTGCTTCACATGTAGTACCTCCATACGGCCTCCTGTCTCCTCTGCTGCTTCACCTGTAGTACCTCCATATGGCCTCCTGTCTCCTCTGCTGCTTCACCTGTAGTACCTCCATATGGCCTCCTGTCTCCTCTGCTGCTTCAGCTGTAGTACCTCCATACAGCCTCCTGTCTCCTCTGCTGCTTCACCTGTAGTACCTCCATACAGCCTCCTGTCTCCTCTGCTGCTTCACCTGTAGTACCTCCATACAGCCTCCTGTCTCCTCTGCTGCTTCACCTGTAGTACCTCCATACGGCCTCCTGTCTCTTCTGCTGCTTCACCTGTAGTACCTCCATACGGCCTCCTGTCTCCTCTGCTGCTTCACCTGTAGTACCTCCATACAGCCTCCTGTCTCCTCTGCTGCTTCACCTGTAGTACCTCCATACGGCCTCCTGTCTCTTCTGCTACTTCACCTGTAGTACCTCCATACAGCCTCCTGTCTCCTCTGCTGCTTCACCTGTAGTACCTCCATATGGCATCCTGTCTCCTCTGCTGCTTCACCTGTAGTACCTCCATACGGCCTCCTGTCTCCTCTGCTGCTTCACCTGTAGTACCTCCATACGGCCTCCTGTCTCCTCTGCTGCTTCACCTGTAGTACCTCCATACAGCCTCCTGTCTCCTCTGCTGCTTCACCTGTAGTACCTCCATAGAGCCTCCTGTCTCCTCTGCTGCTTCACCTGTAGTACCTCCGTACAGCCTCCTGTCTCCTCTGCTGCTTCACCTGTAGTACCTCCATATGGCGTCCTGTCTCCTCTGCTGCTTCACCTGTAGTACCTCCATACAGCCTCCTGTCTCCTCTGCTGCTTCACCTGTAGTACCTCCGTACAGCCTCCTGTCTCCTCTGCTGCTTCACATGTAGTACCTCCGTACGGCCTCCTGTCTCCTCTGCTGCTTCACCTGTAGTACCTCCATATGGCCTCCTGTCTCCTCTGCTGCTTCACCTGTAGTACCTCCATATGGCCTCCTGTCTCCTCTGCTGCTTCACCTGTAGTACCTCCATATGGCCTCCTGTCTCCTCTGCTGCTTCACCTGTAGTACCTCCATACAGCCTCCTGTCTCCTCTGCTGCTTCACCTGTAGTACCTCCATACGGCCTCCTGTCTCCTCTGCTGCTTCACCTGTAGTACCTCCATACAGCCTCCTGTCTCTTCTGCTGCTTCACCTGTAGTACCTCCATACGGCCTCCTGTCTCCTCTGCTGCTTCACCTGTAGTACCTCCATACAGCCTCCTGTCTCCTCTGCTGCTTCACCTGTAGTACCTCCATACAGCCTCCTGTCTCTTCTGCTGCTTCACCTGTAGTACCTCCATACAGCCTCCTGTCTCCTCTGCTGCTTCACCTGTAGTACCTCCATATGGCCTCCTGTCTCCTCTGCTGCTTCACCTGTAGTACCTCCATACGGCCTCCTGTCTCCTCTGCTGCTGCACCTATAGTACCTCCATATGGCCTACTGTCTCCTCTGCTGCTTCACCTGTAGTTCCTCCATATGGCCTCCTGTCTCCTCTGCTGCTTCACCTGTAGTACCTCCATACGGCCTCCTGTCTCCTCTGCTGCTTCACCTGTAGTACCTCCATATGGCCTCCTGTCTCCTCTGCTGCTTCACCTGTAGTACCTCCATATGGCCTCCTGTCTCCTCTGCTGCTTCACCTGTAGTACTTCCATATGGCCTCCTGTCTCCTCTGCTGCTTCACCTGTAGTACCTCCATATGTTCTCCTGTCTCCTCTGCTGCTTCACCTGTAGTACCTCCATATGGCCTCCTGTCTCATCTGCTGCTTCACCTGTAGTACCTCCATACGGCCTCCTGTCTCCTCTGCTGCTTCACCTGTAGTACATCCATACGGCCTCCTGTCTCCTCTGCTGCTTCACCTGTAGTACCTCCATACAGCCTCCTGTCTCCTCTGCTGCTTCACCTGTAGTACCTCCATACAGCCTCCTGTCTCCTCTGCTGCTTCACCTGTAGTACATCCATACGGCCTCCTGTCTCCTCTGCTGCTTCACCTGTAGTACCTCCATACAGCCTCCTGTCTCCTCTGCTGCTTCACCTGTAGTACCTCCATACAGCCTCCTGTCTCCTCTGCTGCTTCACCTGTAGTACCTCCATACGGCCTCCTGTCTCCTCTGCTGCTTCATATCCGAACTCTCCCTAAAGGATAAAAGGAAAACAGGGGAGAGATAGACAGACAGATATAAATATATATATAGAGAGAGAGTGTTAGAGAGAGGGGAACAACGAGATAGAGTGAGAGAATCTACGGCCTTGGACACACAGCACTGACAGGCGTCTGGACATCAAAGGTCTAGCAGAAGATCCCCCTTCAGAATAGCAGCCAGCCACATGCCATTCCAAGAAGCACAGCCTGCGTAGAGCTGAGGTTCAACAGAACAGCTAAATACAGGCAGACAGGCAAGCAGAGAGGGAGACAGGCAACCAGAGAGGGAGGGAGACAGGCAGGCAAACAGGAAGGGGGGAAGCAGGTAGGGAGACAGGCAGGGAGGGAGGGGGGAGACAGGCAGAGAGACAGGCAGGGAGGGAGGGGGGAGACAGGCAGGGAGACAGGCAGGGAGGGAGGGGGGAGACAGGCAGGGAGACAGGCAGGGAGGGAGGGGGGAGACAGGCAGGGAGATAGACAGGCAGGCAGGGAGGGAGGGGGGAGACAGGCAGGGAGGGAGGGGGGAGACAGGCAGGCAGACAGGCGGGCAGGCAGGGAGATAGACAGGCAGGGAGGGAGGGGGGAGACAGGCGGGCAGACAGGCGGGCAGGCAGGGAGATAGACAGGCAGGGAGGGAGGGGGAGACAGGCAGGAAGACAGGCAGGGAGGGAGGGGGGAGACAGGCAGAGAGACAGGCAGGGAGGGAGGGGGGAGACAGGCAGAGAGACAGGCAGGGAGGGAGGGGGGAGACAGGCAGGGAGGGAGGGGGGAGACAGGCAGAGAGACAGGCAGGGAGGGAGGGGGGAGACAGGCAGAGAGACAGGCAGGGAGGGAGGGGGAAGACAGGCAGAGAGACAGGCAGGGAGGGAGGGGGGAGACAGGCAGAGAGACAGGCAGGGAGGGAGGGGGGAGACAGGCAGAGAGACAGGCAGGGAGGGAGGGGGGAGACAGGCAGAGCTGCTGATTGGCCTCAACAGGCAGGTCCCGACCCATTAGAGTCTGGCTAGACAGATGTTTCAGAGAGGTTGTGTTCCAAATTATACCCTTTCCCCTTATGTAGTGCACTTGTTTTGACTAGGGCCTGTAGGTGCACATTATGCAGGGATCAGGGTACCATTTGGGACACATACAGGCAGAGCATTGCAGACCGTACTGGCCTCTTGCCAGTTCTGTTACTATTCAGCGCCTTTTAAGAGATTGCTGGTGGTTTGGGGCTGGGGATATGGGGAGGCTGGACATCTGTTTTCCAGACCTGACAGCTCGACTTGGAGGAGGCACGGCTAGCCCACTGACTTGGAGGGGGCCCGGCTAGCTAACTGACTTGGAGGAGGCCCAGCTAGCTAACTGACTTGGAGGAGGCCCGGCTAGCTAACTGACTTGGAGGAGGCCCAGCTAGCTAACTGACTTGGAGGGGGCCCAGCTAGCTAACTGACTTGGAGGAGGCCCAGCTAGCTAACTGACTTGGAGGAGGCCCGGCTAGCTAACTGACTTGGAGGAGACCCAGCTAGCTAACTGACTTGGAGGAGACCCAGCTAGCTAACTGACTTGGAGGGGACCCGGGTAGCTAACTGACTTGGAGGAGGCCCGGCTAGCTAACTGACTTGGAAGGGGCCCAGCTAGCTAACTGACTTAGAGGAGGCACGGCTAGCCCACTGACTTGGAGGAGGCCCAGCTAGCTAACTGACTTGGAGGAGGCACGGCTAGCTAACTGACTTGGAGGAGGCCCGGGTAGCTAACTGACTTGGAGGGGGCCAAGCTAGCTAACTGACTTTGAGGAGGCCCGGCTAGCTAACTGACTTGGAGGAGACCCAGCTAGCTAACTGACTTGGAGGAGACCCAGCTAGCTAACTGACTTGGAGGGGGCCCGTGTAGCTAACTGACTTGGAGGGGGTCCGGCTAGCTAACTGACTTGGAGGAGGCCCGGCTAGCTAACTGACTTGGAGGAGACCCAGCTAGCTAACTGACTTGGAGGAGACCCAGCTAGCTAACTGACTTGGAGGGGGCCCGTGTAGCTAACTGACTTGGAGGGGGTCCGGCTAGCTAACTGACTTGGAGGAGGCCCAGCTAGCTAACTGACTTGGAGGAGGCCCGGCTAGCTAACTGACTTGGAGGAGACCCAGCTAGCTAACTGACTTGGAGGAGACCCAGCTAGCTAACTGACTTGGAGGAGGCCTTGCTAGCTTCCTCCTCCATCTAGAGGAGGAGGAGGAAGTGGAGGAGGAGGAGCAGGAAGAGGGGGAGGAGGAGGTGGAGGATAAGGAGGAAGAAGAGGAGGGGGAGGTCTAGAACAGAACTGGGCAGGGGAGAGCAGGGTAGGACAGGCCTTCAGGCTCCAAACAGCAGAGACTCTATAGCAATAAGAATGATAACTGCAGGGTTCAATGTTATTGTCATGGTAACTTACAATACACTATGTGGAGAATCCCCGTAGTTCATTGATCCTGTCTGTGGTTCATTGATCCTGTCCGTGGTTCATTGATCCTGTCTGTGGTTCATTGATCCTGTCGGTGGTTCATTGATCCTGTCGGTGGTTCATTGATCCTGTCTGTAGTTCATTGATCCTGTCGGTGGTTCATTGATCCTGTCGGTGGTTCATTGATCCTGTCTGTAGTTCACTGATCCTGTCGGTGGTTCATTGATCCTGTCTGTAGTTCATTGATCCTGTCTGTAGTTCATTGATCCTGTCTGTAGTTCATTGATCCTGTCTGTAGTTCATTGATCCTGTCGGTGGTTCATTGATCCTGTCGGTGGTTCATTGATCCTGTCTGTAGTTCATTGATCCTGTCGGTGGTTCATTGATCCTGTCGGTGTTACTACTACTGTTACTGTTACTGTTACTGTTACTACTACTGCTACTGTTACTACTACTGTTAATGTTACTACTACTGCTGTTACTGTTACTGTTACTGCTACTGTTACTGTTACTACTACTGCTACTGTTACTACTACTGTTACTGTTACTACTACTGCTGTTACTGTTACTGTTACTGTTACTGTTACTACTACTGTTACTGTTACTACTACTGCTACTGTTACCACTACTACTGTTACTGTTACTGTTACTACTACTGTTACTGTTACTGTTACTGTTACTACTACTGTTACTACTACTGTTACTACTACTACTACTGTTACTGTTACTACTACTGTTACTACTACTGTTACTGTTACTACTACTGTTACCGTTACTGTTACTACTACTGTTACTACTACTGTTACTACTACTGTTACTACTACTGTTACTGTTACTGTTACTGTTACTACTACTGTTACTACTACTGTTACTGTTACTACTACTGTTACTGTTACTACTACTGCTGTTACTGTTACTACTACTGTTACTACTACTACTGTTACTGTTACTACTACTGTTACTGTTACTGTTACTACTACTGTTACTGTTACTACTACTGTTACTGTTACTACTACTGTTAATGTTACTACTACTGTTACTGTTACTACTACTGTTACTGTTACTACTACTGTTACTGTTACTACTACTGTTACTGCTACTGTTACTACTACTGTTACTGTTACTACTACTGCTACTGTTACTACTACTGTTACTGTTACTACTACTGTTACTACTACTACTACTGTTACTACTACTGTTACTGCTACTGTTACTACTACTGTTACTGTTACTACTACTGTTACTACTACTACTACTGTTACTGTTAATGTTACTACTACTGTTACTGTTACTACTACTGTTACTGTTACTACTACTGTTACTGTTACTACTACTGTTACTGTTACTACTACTGTTACTGTTACTACTACTGTTACTGTTACTACTACTGTTACTGCTACTGTTACTGTTACTGTTACTACTACTGTTACTGTTACTACTACTGCTACTGTTACTACTACTGCTACTGTTACTACTACTACTGTTACTGTTACTACTACTGTTACTGTTACTACTACTGCTGTTACTGTTACTACTACTGTTACTACTACTACTGTTACTGTTACTACTACTGTTACTGTTACTGTTACTACTACTGTTACTGTTACTACTACTGTTACTGTTACTACTACTGTTACTGTTACTACTACTGTTACTGTTACTACTACTGTTACTGCTACTGTTACTGTTACTGTTACTACTACTGTTACTGTTACTACTACTGCTACTGTTACTACTACTGCTACTGTTACTACTACTACTGTTACTGTTACTGTTACTGTTACTGTTACTACTACTGTTACTGTTACTACTACTGTTACTGTTACTGTTACTACTACTGTTACTGTTACTACTACTGTTACTGTTACTGTTACTGTTACTACTACTACTGTTACTACTACTGTTACTGTTACTGTTACCACTACTGTTACTGTTACTGTTACTACTACTGTTACTGTTACTGTTACTACTAATGTTACTGTTACTACTACTGTTACTGTTACTGTTACTGTTACTACTACTACTGCTACTGTTACTACTACTGTTACTGTTACTGTTACTGTTACTACTACTACTGTTACTGTTACTACTACTGTTACTGTTACTACTACTGTTACTGTTACTGTTACTACTACTGTTACTGTTACTACTACTGTTACTGTGACTGTTACTACTACTACTGTTACTGTTACTACTACTGTTACTGTTACTACTACTGTCACTGTTACTGTTACTGTTACTACTACTACTGTTACTGTTACTACTACTGTTACTGTTACTGTTACTACTACTGTTACTGTTACTACTACTGTTACTGTTACTGTTACTGTTACTGTTACTGTTACTACTACTGTTACTGTTACTACTACTGTTACTGTTACTGTTACTACTACTGTTACTGTTACTGTTACTACTACTCCTGTTAATGTTACTACTGTTACTGTTACTGTTACTACTACTGTTACTACTACTGTTACTACTACTGTTACTGTTACGACTACTGTTACTACTACTGTTACTGTTACTACTACTGTTACTACTACTGTTACTGTTACTGTTACTACTACTGTTACTGTTACTACTACTGTTACTGTTACTACTACTGTTACTGTTACTACTACTGTTACTGTTACTACTACTGCTGTTACTGTTACTACTACATTACTACTACTACTGTTACTGTTACTACTACTGTTACTGTTACTGTTACTACTACTGTTACTACTACTACTGTTACTGTTACTACTACTGCTGTTACTGTTACTGTTACTGCTACTGCTACTGTTACTGTTACTGTTACTACTACTGTTACTGTTACTACTACTGTTACTGTTACTACTACTGCTGTTACTACTACTGTTACTGTTACTACTACTGTTACTGTTACTACTACTGCTGTTACTACTACTGTTACTGTTACTACTACTGTTACTGTTACTACTACTGTTACTGTTACTACTACTGTTACTGTTACTGTTACTACTACTACTGTTACTGTTACTACTACTGTTACTGTTACTACTACTGTCACTGTTACTGTTACTGTTACTACTACTACTGTTACTGTTACTACTACTGTTACTGTTACTGTTACTACTACTGTTACTGTTACTACTACTGTTACTGTTACTGTTACTACTACTGTTACTGTTACTGTTACTACTACTGTTACTGTTACTACTACTGTTACTGTTACTACTACTGTTACTGTTACTGTTACTACTACTCCTGTTAATGTTACTACTACTGTTACTGTTACTGTTACTACTACTGTTACTACTACTGTTACTACTACTGTTACTGTTACTACTACTGTTACTGTTACTGTTACTGTTACTACTACTGTTACTACTACTGTTACTGTTACTGTTACTACTACTGTTACTGTTACTACTACTGTTACTGTTACTACTACTGTTACTGTTACTACTACTGTTACTGTTACTACTACTGGTGTTACTGTTACTACTACATTACTACTACTACTGTTACTGTTACTACTACTGTTACTGTTACTGTTACTACTACTGTTACTACTACTACTGTTACTGTTACTACTACTGCTGTTACTGTTACTGTTACTGCTACTGCTACTGTTACTGTTACTGTTACTACTACTGTTACTGTTACTACTACTGTTACTGTTACTACTACTGCTGTTACTACTACTGTTACTGTTACTACTACTGTTACTGTTACTACTACTGCTGTTACTACTACTGTTACTGTTACTACTACTGTTACTGTTACTACTACTGTTACTGTTACTGTTACTACTACTGTTACTACTACTGTTACTACTACTGTTACTGTTACTGTTACTACTACTGCTGTTACTACTAATTTTACTGTTACTACTACTGTTACTGTTACTACTACTGTTACTCTTACTGGTACTACTACTGTTACTACTACTGTTACTGGTACTACTACTGTTACTGTTACTACTACTGCTGTTACTGTTACTACTACTGTTACTACTGCTGTTACTGTTACTACTACTGTTACTGTTACTACTACTGCTGTTACTACTACTGTTACTACTACTCCTACTGTTACTGTTACTACTACTGTTACTGTTACTACTACTGTTACTGTTACTACTACTGTTACTGTTACTACTACTGTTACTGTTACTACTACTGTTACTGTTACTGTTACTGTTACTGTTACTACTACTGTTACTGTTACTACTACTGTTACTACTACTACTGTTACTACTACTACTACTGTTACTGTTACTACTACTGTTACTACTACTGTTACTGTTACTACTACTACTGCTACTACTACTGTTACTACTACTGTTACTGTTACTGTTACTACTACTACTATTACTACTACTGTTACTACTACTGTTACTACTACTGTTACTGTTACTACTACTGTTACTGTTACTACTACTGTTACTGTTACTGTTACTGTTACTGTTACTACTACTGTTACTGTTACTGTTACTGTTACTACTACTACTGTTACTGTTACTGTTACTACTGCTGTTACTACTACTGTTACTGTTACTGTTACTACCACTGTTACTACTACTGTTACTGTTACTACTACTGTTACTGTTACTGGTACTACTACTGTTACTGTTACTGTTACCACTGTTACTACTACTGTTACTGTTACTACTACTGTTACTACTACTGTTACTGTTACTACTACTGTTACTGTTACTACTACTGTTACTGCTACTGTTACTGTTACTGTTACTACTACTGTTACTACTACTGTTACTGTTACTACTACTACTGTTACTGTTACTACTACTGTTACTGTTACTACTACTGCTGTTACTGTTACTACTACTGTTACTACTACTACTGTTACTGTTACTACTACTGTTACTGTTACTGTTACTACTACTGTTACTGTTACTACTACTGTTACTGTTACTACTACTGTTACTGTTACTACTACTGTTACTGCTACTGTTACTGTTACTGTTACTACTACTGTTACTGTTACTGTTACTACTACTGTTACTACTACTACTGTTACTGTTACTACTACTGCTGTTACTGTTACTGTTACTGCTACTGCTACTGTTACTGTTACTGTTACTACTACTGTTACTGTTACTACTACTGTTACTGTTACTACTACTGCTGTTACTACTACTGTTACTGTTACTACTACTGTTACTGTTACTACTACTGCTGTTACTACTACTGTTACTGTTACTACTACTGTTACTGTTACTACTACTGTTACTGTTACTACTACTGTTACTACTACTGTAACTACTACTGTTACTACTACTGTTACTGTTACTGTTACTACTACTGCTGTTACTACTAATTTTACTGTTACTACTACTGTTACTGTTACTACTACTGTTACTCTTACTGGTACTACTACTGTTACTACTACTGTTACTGGTACTACTACTGTTACTGTTACTACTACTGCTGTTACTGTTACTACTACTGTTACCACTGCTGTTACTGTTACTACTACTGTTACTGTTACTACTACTGCTGTTACTACTACTGTTACTACTACTCCTACTGTTACTGTTACTACTACTGTTACTGTTACCACTACTGTTACTGTTACTACTACTGTTACTGTTACTACTACTGTTACTGTTACCACTACTGTTACTGTTACTGTTACTGTTACTGTTACTGTTACTACTACTGTTACTGTTACTACTACTGTTACTACTACTACTGTTACTACTACTACTACTGTTACTGTTACTACTACTGTTACTACTACTGTTACCGTTACTACTACTACTGTTACTACTACTGTTACTACTACTGTTACTGTTACTGTTACTACTACTACTATTACTACTACTGTTACTACTACTGTTACTGTTACTACTACTGTTACTGTTACTACTACTGTTACTGTTACTGTTACTGTTACTACTACTGTTACTGTTACTGTTACTGTTACTACTACTACTGTTACTGTTACTGTTACTACTGCTGTTACTACTACTGTTACTGTTACTGTTACTACCACTGTTACTACTACTGTTACTGTTACTACTACTGTTACTGTTACTGGTACTACTACTGTTACTGTTACTGTTACCACTGTTACTACTACTGTTACTGTTACTACTACTGTTACTACTACTGTTACTGTTACTACTACTGTTACTGTTACTACTACTGTTACTGCTACTGTTACTGTTACTGTTACTACTACTGTTACTGTTACTACTACTGCTACTGTTACTACTACTGCGGTTACTGTTACTACTACTGCTACTGTTACTGTTACTACTACTGCTGTTACTGTTACTGTTACTCCTACTACTGTTACTGTTGCTGTTAATGTTACTACTACTGTTACTGTTACTACTACTGTTACTGTTACTACTACTGCTACTACTACTGTTACTAATACTGTTACTGTTACTACTACTGTTACTACTAATGTTACTGTTACTACTACTGTTACTACTAATGTTACTGTTACTACTACTGTTACTGTTACTGTTACTGTTAAAACTACTGTTACTACTACTGTTACTACTGTTACTGTTACTGTTACTGTTACTGTTAAAACTACTGTTACTACTACTGTTACTGTTACTGTTACTGTTACTGTTACTACTACTGTTACTGTTACTACTACTGTTACTGTTACTGTTACTGTTAAAACTACTGTTACTACTACTGTTACTGTTACTGTTACTGTTAAAACTACTGTTACTACTACTGTTACTGTTACTGTTACTGTTACTACTACTGTTACTGTTACTACTACTGTTACTGTTACTACTACTGCTACTACTACTGTTACTACTACTGTTACTGTTACTACTACTGTTACTACTAATGTTACTGTTACTACTGTTACTGTTACTACTGTTACTGCTACTGTTACTGTTACTACTACTGTTACTGTTACTGTTACTACTACTGTTACTGTTACTGTTACTACTACTGTTACTGTTACTACTACTGTTACTACTAATGTTACTGTTACTACTGTTACTGTTACTACTGTTACTACTACTGTTACTGTTACTACTACTGTTACTACTACTGTTACTGTTACTACTACTGTTACTGTTACTGGTACTGCTACTGTTACTGTTACTGTTACTGTTACTACTACTGTTACTGTTACTGGTACTACTACTGTTACTGTTACTGTTACTGGTACTACTACTGTTACTGTTACTGTTACTGGTACTGCTACTGTTACTGTTACTGGTACTACTACTGTTACTGTTACTGTTACTGTTACGGTTACTGTTACTACTACTGTTACTGTTACTACTACTGTTACGGTTACTGTTACTGTTACTGTTACTACTACTGTTACTGTTACTGTTACTGTTACTACTACTGTTACTGTTACTACTACTGTTACTGCTACTGTTACTGTTACTGTTACTACTACTGTTACTGTTACTGTTACTGTTATTACTACTGTTACTACTACTGTTACTGTTACTGTTACTACTACTGTTACTGTTACTGTTACTGTTACTACTACTGTTACTGTTACTGTTACTACTACTGTTACTGTTACTACTACTGTTACTGTTACTACTACTGTTACTGTTACTACTACTGTTACTACTACTACTACTGTTACTGTTACTACTACTGTTACTGTTACTACTACTGTTACTGTTACTACTACTGTTACTGTTACTACTACTGTTACTGTTACTACTACCGTTACTACTACTGTTACTGTTACTACTGCTGTTACTGTTACTGTTACTGTTACTGTTACTACTACTGTTACTGTTACTACTAATGTTACTGTTACTACTACTGTTACCTTTACTACTACTGTTACTATTACTGTTACTGTTACTACTAATGTTACTGTTACTACTACTGTTACTGTTACTACTACTGTTACTGTTACTACTACTGTTACTACTACTACTACTGTTACTACTACTGTTACTGTTACTGTTACTACTACTGTTACTGTTACTACTAATGTTACTGTTACTGTTACTACTACTGTTACTGTTACTACTAATGTTACTGTTACTACTACTGCTGTTACTGTTACTGTTACTACTGCTGTTACTGTTACTGTTACTACTAATGTTACTGTTACTACTACTGCTGTTACTGTTACTGTTACTACTGCTGTTACTACTACTGTTACTGTTACTACTACTGTTACTACTACTGTTACTGTTACTGTTACTGTTACTGTTACTGTTACTACTACTGTTACTGTTACTGCTACTACTACTGTTACTGTTACTGTTACTGTTACTGTTACTGTTACTACTACTGTTACTGTTACTGTTACTGTTACTGTTACTACTACTGTTACTGTTACTGTTACTACTACTGTTACTACTACTGTTACTGTTACTACTACTGTTACTGTTACTACTACTGTTACTACTACTGTTACTGTTACTACTACTGTTACTGTTACTACCAATGTTACTGTTACTACTAATGTTACTGTTACTACTACTGCTAATACTACTGCTGTTACTGTTACTGTGACAACTACTGTTACTGTTACTACTACTGTTACCACTACTGTTACTGTTACTACTACTGTTACTACCACTGTTACTGTTACTACTACTGTTACTGTTATTACTACTGTTACTACTACTGTTACTGTTACTGTTACTACTACTGTTACTGTTACTGTTACTGTTACTACTACTGTTACTGTTACTGTTACTACTACTGTTACTGTTACTACTACTGTTACTACTACTGTTACTGTTACTACTACTGTTACTGTTACTACTACTGTTACTACTACTACTACTGTTACTGTTACTACTACTGTTACTGTTACTACTACTGTTACTGTTACTACTACTGTTACTGTTACTACTACTGTTACTGTTACTACTACCGTTACTACTACTGTTACTGTTACTACTGCTGTTACTGTTACTGTTACTGTTACTGTTACTACTACTGTTACTGTTACTACTAATGTTACTGTTACTACTACTGTTACCTTTACTACTACTGTTACTATTACTGTTACTGTTACTACTAATGTTACTGTTACTACTACTGTTACTGTTACTACTACTGTTACTGTTACTACTACTGTTACTACTACTACTACTGTTACTACTACTGTTACTGTTACTGTTACTACTACTGTTACTGTTACTACTAATGTTACTGTTACTGTTACTACTACTGTTACTGTTACTACTAATGTTACTGTTACTACTACTGCTGTTACTGTTACTGTTACTACTGCTGTTACTGTTACTGTTACTACTAATGTTACTGTTACTACTACTGCTGTTACTGTTACTGTTACTACTGCTGTTACTACTACTGTTACTGTTACTACTACTGTTACTACTACTGTTACTGTTACTGTTACTGTTACTGTTACTACTACTGTTACTGTTACTGCTACTACTACTGTTACTGTTACTGTTACTGTTACTGTTACTACTACTGTTACTGTTACTGTTACTGTTACTACTACTGTTACTGTTACTGTTACTACTACTGTTACTACTACTGTTACTGTTACTACTACTGTTACTGTTACTACTACTGTTACTACTACTGTTACTGTTACTACTACTGTTACTGTTACTACCAATGTTACTGTTACTACTAATGTTACTGTTACTACTACTGCTAATACTACTGCTGTTACTGTTACTGTGACAACTACTGTTACTGTTACTACTACTGTTACCACTACTGTTACTGTTACTACTACTGTTACTACCACTGTTACTGTTACTACTACTGTTACTGTTACTACTACTGTTACTACTACTGTTACTACTACTGTTACTACTACTGTTACTACTACTGTTACTGTTACTACTACTGTTACTGCTACTGTTACTACTACGGTTACTGTTAATACTATTGTTACTACTACTGTTACTGTTACTGTTACTGTTACTGTTACTACTACTACTACTGTTACTACTACTGTTACTACTACTGCTACTACTACTGTTACTGTTACTGTTACTACTACTGTTACTGTTACTACTACTGTTACTACTACCGTTACTACTACTGTTACTGTTACTGTTACTACTACTGTTACTGCTACTGTTACTGTTACTGTTACTACTATTGTTACTGTTATTACTACTGTTACTGTTACTACTACTGTTACTGTTACTACTACTGTTATTGTTACTACTACTGTTACTGTTACTACTACTGTTACTGTTACTACTACTGTTACTACTACTGTTACTGTTACCACTACTGTTACTGTTACTGTTACTACTACTGTTACTGTTACTACTACTGTTACTACTACTGTTACTACTACTGTTACTGTTACTACTACTGTTACTACTACTGTTACTGTTACTACTACTGTTACTACTACTACTGTTACTACTACTGTTACTGTTACTACTACTGTTACTACTACTGTTACTGTTACTGTTACTACTACTGTTACTGTGACAACTACTGTTACTGTTACTACTACTGTTATTACTACTGTTACTACTACTGTTACTGTTACTACTTCTGTTACTACTACTGTTACTATTACTACCACTGTTACTACTACTGTTACTACTACTGTTACTACTACTGTTACTACTACTGTTACTACCACTGTTACTACTACTGTTACTGTTACTGTTACTACTAATGTTACTGTTACTACTACTGCTACTACTACTGTTACTACTACTGTTACTGTTACTACTACTGTTACTGTTACTGTTACTACTACTGTTACTACTACGGTTACTGTTACTACTACTGTTACTGTTACTACTACTTTTACTGTTACTACTACTGTTACTGTTACTACTACTGTTACTGTTACTGTTACTACTACTGTTACTGTTACTGTTACTACTACTGTTACTACTACTGTTACTACTACTACTACTACTGTTACTACTACTGTTACTGTTACTACTACTGTTACTACTACTGTTACTACTACTGTTACTACTACTGTTACTACTACTGTTACTACTAATGTTACTGTTACTACTACTGTTACTGTTACTACTGTTACTGTTACTACTACTGTTACTACTAATGTTACTGTTACTACTACTGTTACTACTACTGTTACTACTACGGTTACTGCTACTGTTACTGCTACTGTTACTGTTACTGTTACTACTACTGTTACTACTACTGTTACTACTACGGTTACTGCTACTGTTACTGCTACTGTTACTGTTACTGTTACTACTACTGTTACTGTTACTACTACTGTTACTACTACTGTTACTGTTACTACTACTGTTACTGTTACTACTACTGTTACTGTTACTGTTACTGTTACTGTTACTGTTACTACTACTGTTACTGTTACTACTAATGTTACTGTTACTACTACTGTTACTGTTACTACTACTGTTACTACTACTGTTACTGTTACTACTACTGTTACTGTTACTGTTACTGTTACTACAACTGTTACTACTACTGTTACTGTTACTACTACTGTTACTGTTACTGTTACTGTTACTGTTACTCCTACTACTGTTACTGTTGCTGTTAATGTTACTACTACTGTTACTGTTACTACTACTGTTACTGTTACTACTACTGCTACTACTACTGTTACTAATACTGTTACTGTTACTACTACTGTTACTACTAATGTTACTGTTACTACTACTGTTACTACTAATGTTACTGTTACTACTACTGTTACTGTTACTGTTACTGTTAAAACTACTGTTACTACTACTGTTACTACTGTTACTGTTACTGTTACTGTTAAAACTACTGTTACTACTACTGTTACTGTTACTGTTACTGTTACTGTTACTACTACTGTTGCTGTTACTACTACTGTTACTGTTACTGTTACTGTTAAAACTACTGTTACTACTACTGTTACTGTTACTGTTACTGTTAAAACTACTGTTACTACTACTGTTACTGTTACTGTTACTGTTACTACTACTGTTACTGTTACTACTACTGTTACTGTTGCTACTACTGCTACTACTACTGTTACTACTACTGTTACTGTTACTACTACTGTTACTACTAATGTTACTGTTACTACTGTTACTGTTACTACTGTTACTGCTACTGTTACTGTTCCTACTACTGTTACTGTTACTGTTACTGTTACTACTACTGTTACTGTTACTGTTACTACTACTGTTACTGTTACTACTACTGTTACTACTAATGTTACTGTTACTACTGTTACTGTTACTACTGTTACTACTACTGTTACTGTTACTACTACTGTTACTACTACTGTTACTGTTACTACTACTGTTACTGTTACTGGTACTACTACTGTTACTGTTACTGTTACTGTTACTACTACTGTTACTGTTACTGGTACTACTACTGTTACTGTTACTGTTACTGGTACTACTACTGTTACTGTTACTGTTACTGGTACTACTACTGTTACTGTTACTGGTACTACTACTGTTACTGTTACTGTTACTGTTACGGTTACTGTTACTACTACTGTTACTGTTACTACTACTGTTACGGTTACTGTTACTGTTACTGTTACTACTACTGTTACTGTTACTGTTACTGTTACTACTACTGTTACTGTTACTACTACTGTTACTGCTACTGTTACTGTTACTACTACTGTTACTGTTACTGTTACTGTTATTACTACTGTTACTACTACTGTTACTGTTACTGTTACTACTACTGTTACTGTTACTGTTACTGTTACTACTACTGTTACTGTTACTGTTACTACTACTGTTACTGTTACTACTACTGTTACTACTACTGTTACTGTTACTACTACTGTTACTGTTACTACTACTGTTACTACTACTACTACTGTTACTGTTACTACTACTGTTACTGTTACTACTACTGTTACTGTTACTACTACTGTTACTGTTACTACTACCGTTACTACTACTGTTACTGTTACTACTGCTGTTACTGTTACTGTTACTGTTACTGTTACTACTACTGTTACTGTTACTACTAATGTTACTGTTACTACTACTGTTACCTTTACTACTACTGTTACTATTACTGTTACTGTTACTACTAATGTTACTGTTACTACTACTGTTACTGTTACTACTACTGTTACTGTTACTACTACTGTTACTACTACTACTACTGTTACTACTACTGTTACTGTTACTACTACTGTTACTGTTACTACTAATGTTACTGTTACTGTTACTACTACTGTTACTGTTACTACTAATGTTACTGTTACTACTACTGCTGTTACTGTTACTGTTACTACTGCTGTTACTGTTACTGTTACTACTAATGTTACTGTTACTACTCCTGCTGTTACTGTTACTGTTACTACTGCTGTTACTACTACTGTTACTGTTACTACTACTGTTACTACTACTGTTACTGTTACTGTTACTGTTACTGTTACTACTACTGTTACTGTTACTGCTACTACTACTGTTACTGTTACTGTTACTGTTACTGTTACTGTTACTACTACTGTTACTGTTACTGTTACTACTACTGTTACTACTACTGTTACTGTTACTGTTACTACTACTGTTACTACTGCTGTTACTACTAATGTTACTGTTACTGGATTTTTAGTTTTTTTGTTTTAGATTCCGTCTCTCACAGTTGAAGTGTACCTATGATCAAATTTACAGACCTCTACATGCTTTGTAAGTAGGAAAACCTGCAAAATCGGCAGTGTATCAAATACTTGTTCTCCCCACTGTAGATCAGACATCCATCTACTGTAGATGGAACCACAGAGATCAGACATCCATCTACTGTAGATGGAACCACAGAGATCAGACATCCATCTACTGTAGATGGAACCACAGAGATCAGACATCCATCTACTGTAGATGGAACCACAGAGATCAGACATCCATCTACTGTAGATGGAACCACAGAGATCAGACATCCATCTACTGTAGATGGAACCACAGAGATCAGACATCCATCTACTGTAGATGGAACCACAGAGATCAGACATCCATCTACTGTAGATGGAACCACAGAGATCAGACATCCATCTACTGTAGATGGAACCACAGAGATCAGACATCCACCTACTGTAGATGGAACCACAGAGATCAGACATCCACCTACTGTAGATGGAACCACAGAGATCAGACATCCATCTACTGTAGATGGAACCACAGAGATCAGACATCCACCTACTGTAGATGGAACCACAGAGATCAGACATCCATCTACTGTAGATGGAACCACAGAGATCAGACATCCACCTACTGTAGATGGAACCACAGAGATCAGACATCCATCTACTGTAGATGGAACCACTGTAGATCAGACATCCATCTACTGTAGATGGAACCACAGAGATCAGACATCCATTTACTGTAGATGGAACCACAGAGATCAGACATCCATCTACTGTAGATGGAACCACAGAGATCAGACATCCATCTACTGTAGATGGAACCACAGAGATCAGACATCCACCTACTGTAGATGGAACCACAGAGATCAGACATCCACCTACTGTAGATGGAACCACAGAGATCAGACATCCATCTACTGTAGATGGAACCACAGAGATCAGACATCCATCTACTGTAGATGGAACCACAGAGATCAGACATCCATCTACTGTAGATGGAACCACAGAGATCAGACATCCACCTACTGTAGATGGAACCACAGAGATCAGACATCCATCTACTGTAGATGGAACCACAGAGATCAGACATCCATCTACTGTAGATGGAACCACAGAGATCAGACATCCATCTACTCTAGATGGAACCACAGAGATCAGACATCCATCTACTGTATATGGAACCACAGAGATCAGACATCCATCTACTGTAGATGGAACCACAGAGATCAGACATCCATCTACTGTAGATGGAACCACAGAGATCAGACATCCATCTACTGTAGATGGAACCACAGAGATCAGACATCAACCTACTGTAGATGGAACCACAGAGATCAGACATCCATCTACTGTAGATGGAACCACAGAGATCAGACATCCACCTACTGTAGATGGAACCACAGAGATCAGACATCCATCTACTGTAGATGGAACCACAGAGATCAGACATCCATCTACTGTAGATGGAACCACAGAGATCAGACATCCATCTACTGTATATGGAACCACAGAGATCAGACATCCATCTACTGTAGATGGAACCACAGAGATCAGACATCCATCTACTGTAGATGGAACCACAGAGATCAGACATCCACCTACTGTAGATGGAACCACAGAGATCAGACATCCATCTACTGTAGATGGAACCACAGAGATCAGACATCCATCTACTGTAGATGGAACCACAGAGATCAGACATCCATCTACTGTATATGGAACCACAGAGATCAGACATCCATCTACTGTAGATGGAACCACAGAGATCAGACATCCATCTACTGTAGATGGAACCACAGAGATCAGACATCCACCTACTGTAGATGGAACCACAGAGATCAGACATCCATCTACTGTAGATGGAACCACAGAGATCAGACATCCATCTAGTGTAGATGGAACCACAGAGATCAGACATCCATCTACTGTAGATGGAACCACAGAGATCAGACATCCACCTACTGTAGATGGAACCACAGAGATCAGACATCCATCTACTGTAGATGGAACCACAGAGATCAGACATCCATCTACTGTAGATGGAACCACAGAGATCAGACATCCATCTACTGTAGATGGAACCACAGAGATCAGACATCCATCTACTGTAGATGGAACCACAGAGATCAGACATCCATCTAGTGTAGATGGAACCACAGAGATCAGACATCCATCTACTGTAGATGGAACCACAGAGATCAGACATCCACCTACTGTAGATGGAACCACAGAGATCAGACATCCATCTACTGTAGATGGAACCACAGAGATCAGACATCCATCTACTGTAGATGGAACCACAGAGATCAGACATCCATCTACTGTAGATGGAACCACAGAGATCAGACATCCATCTACTGTAGATGGAACCACAGAGATCAGACATCCATCTACTGTAGATGGAACCACAGAGATCAGACATCCATCTACTGTAGATGGAACCACAGAGATCAGACATCCATCTACTGTAGATGGAACCACAGAGATCAGACATCCATCTACTGTAGATACCAGACATGAATGCAATAGTGGATACTGTAACAGAGAGAGATACTGTACATTTTGGCATACAGAGAAGGGTGTACTGGCCCTTTAAATCGTTAAATCAGCCCCAGGTGAAAGACAGTACATTAGTTTGAGGCTTGGGCCTACAACTTTTGACCAAATCAGTGGTTCTCAATTCTCTCCTCAGGGGCCCTCAGCCATTTCAGCACTTCCACAGCTGATTCAACTTGTCAATTAACACTATATTAACACATGGCATTTTAACAAAATGCCTAGCCAGAACAATTAATGGTTTTTCAAAATGATCTAGAAATAAGCTTTGAGATGGAGAAAGGTCTTTATAGAACCTCTCTCCGTAAAGGTTCTATAAATATCAGGTATCAAGGAAGTGCAGACTGTGTGAAGTAACAATGTTTATTGTAACAACAGGGACAGGCGAACGACAGGTCAAGGCAGGCAGCGGTTGATAATCCAGAGCAGAGGCCAAGGTACAGGACGGCAGGCAGCCTCAGGTCAGAGACAGACAGTGGTCGGACGGGTGGGTACAGGTTCAGGACAGGCAAATGTCAAAAACCAGGAGGACGAGAAAAAGAGAGACTTGGGAAAAACAAGAGCTGAGACAAACCGCTGGTAGGCTTGAACAAACAAGACGATCTGGCAACAGACAGACAGAGAACACAGGTATAAGTACACAGGGGATAATGGGGAAGATAGGAGACACCTGGAGGGGGGTGGAGACAAGCACAAAGACAGGTGAAACAGATCAAGGTGTGACAATAAAGAACCGTTGAAAGGGTTCTATAAGGCCCCAAAATGGGATGTAAGTCGGCTTAGGTGTTGAACCGTATATTAATATAAATATATTTGACCTTTTATTTATACAGGTTTATACAGAGAGACCTGGTCCAATAGCAGCAGGGGGAACAACGTTTCAGACACTTACTAATAACAACATTAAACAAAACTATAGACACACATACAGTACAACAATTACATATTACGTTAACAAAACACACATGTCTTGACTTAAAAAGAGCTGTCCTAAAGACAATTACACTCTTGTATGATATTTACATCGATCAAGTGTTTAAACTCCACCAACGTGACTAGATCATCACATTTTAAAATGTTCAGGAGAGAATTCCAGGACCACAGAGCTGAGTAACTTAAACCATTTCTACCACGACCTGTTCTAATTCTTGGTTCTGTTAGAAGCAAATCAGAATGGGACCGTAATTTATATTTATTTACCGACCTGACTAAAAAAAGAACAGAGATAAAATGGCATTTTACCCAATATGGCCTTATAAATCAGTGTATACCAGTGTTTGAGCCTATTCAAGGTCAATGACGACCAGCCAACAGCGCTGTAGAGATCACAATGATGTGTTAGACGTTTCTGATTTGTAATGAACCTGAGGGCTGCATGATACACTGAATCAAGTGCTCTCAGGGTAGTGGCTGAGGGCTGCATGATACACTGAATCAAGTGCTCTCAGGGTAGTGGTTGAGGCCTGCATGATACACTGAATCAAGTGCTCTCAGGGTAGTGGCTGAGGGCTGCATGATACACTGAATCAAGTGCTCTCAGGGTAGTGGCTGAGGGCTGCATGATACACTGAATCAAGTGCTCTCAGGGTAGTGGCTGAGGGCTGCATGATACACTGAATCAAGTGCTCTCAGGGTAGTGGCTGAGGCCTGCATGATACACTGAATCAAGTGCTCTCAGGGTAGTGGCTGAGGGCTGCATGATCCACTGAATCAAGTGCTCTCAGGGTAGTGGCTGAGGGCTGCATGATACACTGAATCAAGTGCTCTCAGGGTAGTGGCTGAGGGCTGCATGATACACTGAATCAAGTGCTCTCAGGGTAGTGGCTGAGGGCTGTTGATACACTGAATCAAGTGCTCTCAGGGTAGTGGCTGAGGGCTGCATGATACACTGAATCAAGTGCTCTCAGGGTAGTGGTTGAGGGCTGCATGATACACTGAATCAAGTGCTCTCAGGGTAGTGGTTATACCGTATACTGGGGGCTCTCAGGGTAGTGGTTATACCGTATACTGGGGGCTCTCAGGGTAGTGGTTATACCGTGTACTGGGGGTGTTTGGGTATTGGTTATACCGTATACTGGGGGTGTTTGGGTAGTGGTTATACCGTGTACTGGGGGTGTTTGGGTAGTGGTTAGACCGTATACTGGGGGTGTTTGGGTAGTGGTTATACTGTATACTGGGGGTGTTTGGGTATTGGTTATACCGTATACTGGGGGTGTTTGGGTAGTGGTTATACCGTGTACTGGGGGTGTTTGGGTAGTGGTTAGACCGTATACTGGGGGTGTTTGGGTAGTGGTTATACCGTATACTGGGGGTGTTTGGGTAGTGGTTATACCGTGTACTGGGGGTGTTTGGGTAGTGGTTATACCGTGTACTGGGGGTGTTTGGGTAGTGGTTATACCGTGTACTGGGGGTGTTTGGGTAGTGGTTATACCGTGTACTGGGGGTGTTTGGGTAGTGGTTATACCGTGTACTGGGGGTGTTTGGGTAGTGGTTATACCGTGTACTGGGGGTGTTTGGGTAGTGGTTATACCGTGTACTGGGGGTGTTTGGGTAGTGGTTATACCGTGTACTGGGGGTGTTTGGGTAGTGGTTATACCGTGTACTGGGGGTGTTTGGGTAGTGGTTATACCGTGTACTGGGGGTGTTTGGGTAGTGGTTATACCGTGTACTGGGGGTGTTTGGGTAGTGGTTATACCGTGTACTGGGGGTGTTTGGGTAGTGGTTATACCGTACACTGGGGGCTCTCAGGGTAGTGGTTATACCGTGTACTGGGGGTGTTTGGGTAGTGGTTATACCGTGTACTGGGGGTGTTTGGGTAGTGGTTATACCGTATACTGGGGGTGTTTGGGTAGTGGTTATACCGTATACTGGGGGTGTTTGGGTAGTGGTTATACCGTGTACTGGGGGTGTTTGGGTAGTGGTTATACCGTATACTGGGGGCTCTCAGGGTAGTGGTTATACCGTGTACTGGGGGTGTTTGGGTAGTGGTTATACCGTATACTGGGGGTGTTTGGGTAGTGGTTATACCGTGTACTGGGGGTGTTTGGGTAGTGGTTATACCGTATACTGGGGGTGTTTGGGTAGTGGTTATACCGTGTACTGGGGGCTCTCAGGGTAGTGGTTATACCGTGTACTGGGGGTGTTTGGGTAGTGGTTATACCGTGTACTGGGGGTGTTTGGGTAGTGGTTATACCGTATACTGGGGGTGTTTGGGTAGTGGTTATACCGTATACTGGGGGTGTTTGGGTAGTGGTTATACCGTATACTGGGGGTGTTTGGGTAGTGGTTATACCGTGTACTGGGGGTGTTTGGGTAGTGGTTATACCGTATACTGGGGGTGTTTGGGTAGTGGTTATACCGTATACTGGGGGTGTTTGGGTAGTGGTTATACCGTAAACTGGGGGTGTTTGGGTAGTGGTTATACTGTATACTGGGGGTGTTTGGGTAGTGGTTATACCGTATACTGTGGGTGTTTGGGTAGTGGTTATACCGTAAACTGGGGGTGTTTGGGTAGTGGTTATACCGTATACTGGGGGTGTTTGGGTAGTGGTTATACCGTATACTGGGGGTGTTTGGGTAGTGGTTATACCGTATACTGGGGGTGTTTGGGTAGTGGTTATACTGTATACTGGGGGTGTTTGGGTAGTGGTTATACCGTATACTGGGGGTGTTTGGGTAGTGGTTATACCGTAAACTGGGGGTGTTTGGGTAGTGGTTATACTGTATACTGGGGGTGTTTGGGTAGTGGTTATACCGTATACTGGGGGCTCTCAGGGTAGTGGTTATACTGTATACTGGGGGTGTTTGGGTAGTGGTTATACCGTATACTGGGGGTGTTTGGGTAGTGGTTATACCGTATACTGGGGGTGTTTGGGTAGTGGTTATACTGTATACTGGGGGCTCTCAGGGTAGTGGTTATACTGTATACTGGGGGTGTTTGGGTAGTGGTTATACCGTATACTGGGGGTGTTTGGGTAGTGGTTATACCGTATACTGGGGGCTCTCAGGGTAGTGGTTATACTGTATACTGGGGGTGTTTGGGTAGTGGTTATACCGTGTACTGGGGGTGTTTGGAAATAGCCATGCAATAGTTTTTCAATACGGTCAAAACAGTTGTTTTAAATGTGAACTTGTAGCTACTTTTTAAGTTAATAACCTAACAGTCAACTTGTGCAATACATTAGGAGACAAAGCAGATTTCGTTCTTCATTTCACCCGTCACATTACCGTAGTTTCTCAGAACAGTCTGTCGCGTGTTTGTTTGTAAATAACACAACATGAGAAAAAGGGAGCAGCTGTGTCTTTGGTTCAACTTGCTAGTTATCTCAGTAACTGGCTGAATTAATAAGGAGACTGGGCATCATATAGGTGTCAGACCCCTTCCCTTCTAGTTATCTCAGTAACTGGCTGAATTAATAAGGAGACTGGGCATCCTATAGGTGTCAGACCCCTTCTAGTTATCTCAGTAACTGGCTGAATTAATAAGGAGACTGGGCATCCTATAGGTGTCAGACCCCTTCCCTTCTAGTTATCTCAGTAACTGGCTGAATTAATAAGGAGACTGGGCATCCTATAGGTGTCAGACCCCTTCTAGTTATCTCAGTAACTGGCTGAATTAATAAGGAGACTGGGCATCCTATAGGTGTCAGACCCCTTCTAGTTATCTCAGTAACTGGCTGAATTAATAAGGAGACTGGGCATCCTATAGGTGTCAGACCCCTTCTAGTTATCTCAGTAACTGGCTGAATTAATAAGGAGACTGGGCATCCTATAGGTGTCAGACCCCTTCCCTTCTAGTTATCTCAGTAACTGGCTGAATTAATAAGGAGACTGGGCATCCTATAGGTGTCAGACCCCTTCTAGTTATCTCAGTAACTGGCTGAATTAATAAGGAGACTGGGCATCCTATAGGTGTCAGACCCCTTCCCTTCTAGTTATCTCAGTAACTGGCTGAATTAATAAGGAGACTGGGCATCCTATAGGTGTCAGACCCCTTCTAGTTATCTCAGTAACTGGCTGAATTAATAAGGAGACTGGGCATCCTATAGGTGTCAGACCCCTTCTAGTTATCTCAGTAACTGGCTGAATTAATAAGGAGACTGGGCATCCTATAGGTGTCAGACCCCTTCTAGTTATCTCAGTAACTGGCTGAATTATTAAGGAGACTGGGCATCCTATAGGTGTCAGACCCCTTCTAGTTATCTCAGTAACTGGCTGAATTATTAAGGAGACTGGGCATCCTATAGGTGTCAGATCCCTTCCCTTCTAGTTATCTCAGTAACTGGCTGAATTATTAAGGAGACTGGGCATCCTATAGGTGTCAGACCCCTTCCCTTCTAGTTATCTCAGTAACTGGCTGAATTAATAAAGAGACTGGGCATCCTATGGTGTCAGACCCCTTCCCTTCTAGTTATCTCAGTAACTGGCTGAATTAATAAGGAGACTGGGCATCCTATAGGTGTCAGACCCCTTCTAGTTATCTCAGTAACTGGCTGAATTAATAAGGAGACTGGGCATCCTATAGGTGTCAGACCCCTTCTAGTTATCTCAGTAACTGGCTGAATTAATAAGGAGACTGGGCATCCTATAGGTGTCAGACCCCTTCCCTTCTAGTTATCTCAGTAACTGGCTGAATTAATAAGGAGACTGGGCATCCTATAGGTGTCAGACCCCTTCTAGTTATCTCAGTAACTGGCTGAATTAATAAGGAGACTGGGCATCCTATAGGTGTCAGACCCCTTCCCTTCTAGTTATCTCAGTAACTGGCTGAATTAATAAGGAGACTGGGCATCCTATAGGTGTCAGACCCCTTCTAGTTATCTCAGTAACTGGCTGAATTAATAAGGAGACTGGGCATCCTATAGGTGTCAGACCCCTTCTAGTTATCTCAGTAACTGGCTGAATTAATAAGGAGACTGGGCATCCTATAGGTGTCAGACCCCTTCTAGTTATCTCAGTAACTGGCTGAATTAATAAGGAGACTGGGCATCCTATAGGTGTCAGACCCCTTCTAGTTATCTCAGTAACTGGCTGAATTAATAAGGAGACTGGGCATCCTATAGGTGTCAGACCCCTTCTAGTTATCTCAGTAACTGGCTGAATTATTAAGGAGACTGGGCATCCTATAGGTGTCAGACCCCTTCTAGTTATCTCAGTAACTGGCTGAATTAATAAGGAGACTGGGCATCCTATAGGTGTCAGACCCCTTCCCTTCTAGTTATCTCAGTAACTGGCTGAATTAATAAGGAGACTGGGCATCCTATAGGTGTCAGACCCCTTCTAGTTATCTCAGTAACTGTCTGAATTAATAAGGAGACTGGGCATCCTATAGGTGTCAGACCCCTTCTAGTTATCTCAGTAACTGGCTGAATTAATAAGGAGACTGGGCATCCTATAGGTGTCAGACCCCTTCCCTTCTAGTTATCTCAGTAACTGGCTGAATTATTAAGGAGACTGGGCATCCTATAGGTGTCAGACCCCTTCTAGTTATCTCAGTAACTGGCTGAATTAATAAGGAGACTGGGCATCCTATAGGTGTCAGACCCCTTCTAGTTATCTCAGTAACTGGCTGAATTAATAAGGAGACTGGGCATCCTATAGGTGTCAGACCCCTTCTAGTTATCTCAGTAACTGGCTGAATTAATAAGGAGACTGGGCATCCTATAGGTGTCAGACCCCTTCCCTTCTAGTTATCTCAGTAACTGGCTGAATTAATAAGGAGACTGGGCATCCTATAGGTGTCAGACCCCTTCTAGTTATCTCAGTAACTGGCTGAATTAATAAGGAGACTGGGCATCCTATAGGTGTCAGACCCCTTCCCTTCTAGTTATCTCAGTAACTGCCTGAATTATTAAGGAGACTGGGCATCCTATAGGTGTCAGACCCCTTCTAGTTATCTCAGTAACTGTCTGAATTAATAAGGAGACTGGGCATCCTATAGGTGTCAGACCCCTTCTAGTTATCTCAGTAACTGTCTGAATTAATAAGGAGACTGGGCATCCTATAGGTGTCAGACCCCTTCTAGTTATCTCAGTAACTGTCTGAATTAATAAGGAGACTGGGCATCCTATAGGTGTCAGACCCCTTCTAGTTATCTCAGTAACTGGCTGAATTATTAAGGAGACTGGGCATCCTATAGGTGTCAGACCCCTTCTAGTTATCTCAGTAACTGGCTGAATTAATAAGGAGACTGGGCATCCTATAGGTGTCAGACCCCTTCCCTTCTAGTTATCTCAGTAACTGGCTGAATTATTAAGGAGACTGGGCATCATATGCAGTGCCTTTTTAAAATATTCAGATCCCCTCCCATTTTCCACATGTTGTTACGTTACAGCCTAATTCTAAAATGGATTAAATGTATGTTTTTTTCTCATCAATCTAAACACAATACCCCATAATGACATCACAATACCCCATAATGACATCACAATACCCCATAATGACATCACAATACCCCATCATGACAAACCGAAAACAGGTTTGAACAGAGTTTTGCACATTTATTACAAATAAAAACAGAAATACCTTATTTACATAAGTATTCAGACCCTTTGCTATGAGACTCAAAATTGAGCTCATGTGCATCCTGTTTCAATTGATCATCCTTGAGATGTTTCTACAACTTGATTGGAGACCACCTGTGGTGAATTCAATTGATTGGACATGATTTGGAAAGGCACACACCTGTCTATATAAGGTCCCACAGTTGACAGTGAATGTCAGAGCAAAAACCAAGCCATGAGGTTGAAGGAATTGTCTGCAGAGCTGCGAGACAGGATTGTGTCGAGGCACAGATCTGGGGAAGGGTACCAAAACATTTCTGCAGCATTGAAGGTCCCCAAGAACACAGTGGCCTCCATCATTCTTAAATGGAAGAAGTTCGGAACCACCAAGACTCTTCCTACAGCTGCCCACCCGGCCAAACTGAGAAATAAGGGGAGAAGGTTCACTCTGAAGGGTCACTCTCCGTTGGTCACTCTGACAGAGCTCCAGAGTTCCTCTGTGGAGATCAGAGAACCTTCCAGAAGGACAACCATCTCTGCAGCACTCCGCGATTCAGGCCTTTATGGTAGAGTGGCCAGATGGAAGCCTCTCCTCAGTAAAAGGCGCACGACAGCCCGCTTGGAGTTTGCCAAAAGGCACCTAAAGGACTCTCAGACCATGAGAAACAAGATTCTCTGGTCTGTTGAAACCAAGATTGAACTCTTTGGCCTGAATGCCAAGCGTGTTTGGATTCGGTCTTGTGTCAGGTAAACTGTTGTGTCCTCACCGTTAGTCTAATAATGTTCACATAATCTCCAAACTGTTCCCTTTCAATTGCTGCCATGGTTATGCATTTCATATTTCTTCTGTAAGTAACAAATCAATTCAGTCCTATTCATAGAGGCCATTTACCACGAGTGTAAAGGGTTAATGGTTCTTTATAGAACCTTAGGAAACAGGTCTTTATAGAACCATGAAGGTTTCATTTAGAACCTCAAGAGCATGGGTCTCTATAGAACCTTAGGAAACAGGTCTTTATAGAACCATGAAGGTTCCATTTAGAATCTCATGAGCATGGTTCTCTATAGAACCTTAGGAAACAGGTCTTTATAGAACCATGAAGGTTCCATTTAGAACCTCAAGAGCATGGGTCTCTATAGAACCTTAGGAAACAGGTTCTACATAGCAACAAAAAGGCATTACTGTACTGTTGGAGCTAGAAACACAAACATTTAGTTAGGTATTACTGTACTGTTGGAGCTAGAAACACAAGCTTTTAGCTAGGTATTACTGTTGGAACTAGAAACACAAGCTTTTAGCTGGGTATTACTGTACTATTGGAGCTAGAAACACAAGCATTTAGCTAGGTATTACTGTTGGAGCTAGAAACACAAACATTTAGTTAGGTATTACTGTACTGTTGGAACTAGAAACACAAGCTTTTAGCTAGGAATTACTGTACTGTTGGAGCTAGAAACACAAGCATTTAGCTGGGTATTACTGTACTGTTGGAGCAAGAAACACAAGCATTTAGCTGGGTATTACTGTACTGTTGGAGCTAGAAACACAAGCATTTAGCTGGGTATTACTGTTGGAGCTAGAAACACAAGCAGTTAGCTGGGTATTACTGTTGGAGCTAGAAACACAAGCATTTAGCTGGGTATTACTGTTGGAGCTAGAAACACAAACATTTAGCTGGGTATTACTGTTGGAGCTAGAAACACAAGCAGTTAGCTAGGTATTACTGTTGGAGCTAGAAACACAAGCATTTAGTTAGGTATTACTGTTGGAGCTAGAAACACAAGCATTTAGCTATGTATTACTGTTGGAGCTAGAAACACAAGCATTTAGCTAGGTATTACTGTACTGTTGGAACTAGAAACACAAGCATTTAGTTAGGTATTACTGTTGGAGCTAGAAACACAAGCAAATTGCAAAGTTTTAACATCTGCAAGTCTGTGTATGTGACCAATACATTTTATTTGATCACCGCCATCTAGTGGCCGAAATATATAGATTACAAGATTTGGTTCAGTACTCCAGCACTGCACGTGGCTGATAAATCACTAATATTAGCTTTACGCTTTTTACAAACACAAAAGAATAAGAAAATGTACTTATTTCAAATGGATATATCCTCATGGTGCTGCCCATGCTGTCACAGACGGCATAATGGCACAGATACAAAAATGAGTCCTCTATCGGCAGGGAACCTAGCGGTTAGAGAAGCGAGCCAGCAACTGGAGGGTTGCCTGTTCGAATCCCAGGTCCGATGGGAGAAATCTGTCGGGAAGTGAGCTGGCAACCAGAGGGTTGCTGGTATCAAATCATAGATGCCATTGCCTGCCATCGTACCCTTGAGCAAGGCACTTAACCCCTACAACAACAGCTCTCTGGGCTCTTAGTGAGGCAGCCCCCCACACCTCTCCACCCCCCACAACAACAGCTCTCTGGGCTCTTAGTGAGGCAGCCCCCCACACCTCTCCCACCCCCACAACAACAGCTCTCTGTTCTCTTAGTGAGGCAGCCCCCCACACCTCTCCCACCCCCACAACAACAGCTCTCTGTTCTCTTAGTGAGGCAGCCCCCCACACCTCTCCCACCCCCACAACAACAGCTCTCTGTTCTCTTAGTGAGGCAGCCCCCCACACCTCTCCCACCCCTACAACAACAGCTCTCTGGGCTCTTAGTGAGGCAGCCCCCCACACCTCTCCACCCCCCACAACAACAGCTCTCTGGGCTCTTAGTGAGGCAGCCCCCCACACCTCTCCACCCCCCACAACAACAGCTCTCTGGGCTCTTAGTGAGGCAGCCCCCCACACCTCTCCCACCCCCACAACAACAGCTCTCTGTTCTCTTAGTGAGGCAGCCCCCCACACCTCTCCCACCCCCACAACAACAGCTCTCTGTTCTCTTAGTGAGGCAGCCCGACACCTCTACAATAACATGTACAGTATGTGTGTCTTTCGGAGAGGTTGGGTTAAAAGCGGATGTCAAATTTATTTTGGACAATTGTGTGCACTTGACCAATGATTAAAATGTATGGAAATCTGGGGATGAGGATTGCTACAATGACACGTATTGGACAACTGGATCGTTCAATAATGCCCTTTTCTTTTATTGCTATCTAAACTAGAGATATAATCAAAAGATAATTGTGAGTCATTATCCAGACAGCTGTTAACCTAGCCTGGCATTGCATGTCTCACAGTCTCAGGCATCTAAACACACTGTGGACATACATCGCCTTGCAGAGCAAGCTAATAAAATCGAAACAAAAGTGGGACAACACTCTGATTTAATTGGCTCAGAATTGTTTGAGAATTGAACCATGACAACAGTGTTACATCATACAGAATAACTAGTCAGAGGTTGTTTCTGAATACATAAACAGGCTTCCTACTAACTACAGTTAAATGATGAACACAGAAGCATTACATTATAAGGGAGTCTAATCCTTCTGATCACACTGCTTGTTCTGATCATCCTGGGCAATATGTTCCTTAGTTTCGGGCGGATTCGGGCTTTCTGGGTGGACCTCAAGGACCTCTGCTTCTCCAATCATCTCTGGAAGAAAGAACAGAAGCTTAGAGAGGAAAGGACAAGAGCTAGTCAAATATGTTACCTAACCATGGCCAACCATGATCTAACCATGATCTAACCAGTCCTGTACCTTCTATAACCCCCATAGTAGTCCTGTACCTTCTATAACCCCCATAGTAGTCCTGTACCTTCTATAACCCCCCATAGTAGTCCTGTAACTTCT